>NW_025204178.1:0-9144 GCF_004010195.1 Chiloscyllium plagiosum
AAGGAATTAATGACTTTTAAAAGATTCTACGCTATGAACAGGATTCGAACCTGCGCAGAGAGACCCCATTAGATTTCAAATCGAATGCCTTAACCTCTCGGCCATCACAGCTGCAGCAAGAGTCCCAATTTTCACAGTAAAACAACTGAATTCATATGTTGGAAGAACAAATTGTCAAGACCCAAAGATTTCGCCAAACCCTTTGCAGAGACCCAGACAAACGTTACCTTGGCAGATTGGCAGGCTTTCACCGCAAACTAGATTCTGACACAGCTGAAGTTGTGGGAATGATTCTTCGTCGAATTATAGAATCACGGATGTCCACCACGAAGAGAGGATCATTGTCTCACTGCGTCCGATCGATTTTGACTCAATTGCTCATCATCTGGTGCCAAATTAGATATGCTATTGTGTTTTAATATTCATCGAAATATGGTATTAGAAAAATTGATGCTAAGTCCATAAACACTAGCTACATTCGTAAAAAAAATCGGAATTAGAAAGAATGCAGAACCAATTCACAGGAATGGATCCAGCAACTAATCTGTAATTTATGACATCAGGTAATGAACTTGTGAGCACAAGAGAGGAAGATTAACTGAAGATTTGGAACTTGAAATCGTCTTGACGGAATTATTTGCAAAGTTTTTGCGGTTGTTCCAAACTCATCAAGTCGTTGAACAATACAACACGGAAAGTGGCCCTTCTTTCCAACTTGACTATGGTGGACAGATATCCTAAATTAATAGGTCTAATTTGCCAACATTTGGCTCAAATCCCTCTAAACCTTGTTACTCATATATCCATCCAGATGCCATTCAATGTTACAGTTGTACCTGACTCCACCAATTTCTCTGTCATCTCATTCTGGACACGTCTGAAAAAGTTGCCCCTGACATCCCTTTTAAATCCTTACCCACTAATTTTAAACCGATGATTTCTAAATTTTGACTTCCCCACCTACCGGAAAACACCTTGACGAGTCAACCTATCCATGTCCCTCATGATCTAATAAACAGCAACGATTTGACTTTATCATACTTGTCAGGAGGGAAATGTGTGGAGATCATTTGTCGAAGGTTTGAAGTAGAAAGTCTGATATACAGATTTTTAGAAATGCAGCTTGGAGAAGTTTTTAATAAGTCATTGAAGTCTAGTAGCAGTTGTAGAAGTCTGTTGTGAAAGCTCCAGAAGGATTTCAGGGCATGAGAACGAAGCATTATTTCCAATGTATGGTGGCTCAGTTCGACCGCACTTGGACTACAGTATGAGGAATTATAATCCTCAATTTAGGAAAGATACTAATGCCATATGAGGAATACCACGAATGGTGATTAGACTTGATATCATGGATGAACGTTAGTCCTCTGAATTGAAATTGGGCAAATCTTGCCTTTTCTTAACAGTTTCAAAACAAGAGAGGTAATCTCATTGAGAGTTGCAAAATATTTGAAGAGATAAACAGGGTGGTGCAATTAAATTTTGTTCCCTCATTGGTGAATCTAGAAGCAGGAGAGGACAATATTAAAATGAAGCATTGCGATTTATGACCAGAATAAGAAGTATTGATTTTTGTCTTAGCCTTGGGAAGTCTCACTGTTCAGCACTACAGTGAGCCTTGGATATTTGGTCTTTGAATGCATCACTATCAGCCTGACCCGCCGACACTTACTGCATCACTATAGACCTGACGCCTCACACTTACCGCCTTAATATCAGCGTGAACCCCTCAAACATACTGCATCACTATCCATCTGGCGCCCTCACATTTACTGCGCCACTTTCACTTCGAGACCCTCATTTTGACTGCGTCACTATCAGCCTGACTGCCAAGCACTTACTTTGTCACTATCAGTCACGCCCTTACACTTCCCATGTTACTATCACCCTGACTCCTTACACTTACTGTGTCATTATCAGCCTGACTCCATCACACTTATTATATAAGTAGCAGACTGACGCCTCACACTTACCTTGTCACTACAACACTGCCTCCTCAAACTTACTATGTCACTATCACCTTGACCCTCTCACATTTACTGCGTCACAATCACACTCAACACCTCACAACTACTGCTCCATATAAGCTTCAACACTCACACTTACAGCGTCACTACCATCCTGACTCACTCACACTTATCACCTGACAATCAGCATAACTCTCTCAAATTTATTTCATCATTATTAGGTTGAGGCACTCACACTGACAGCGTCACTAACAGCCTGACCCCCTCATGCCTTCTGCGTTGGTATCTCTCTGAGCCCCTCAGAATTACTGCGTCACAATCAATCTGACCCCCTCATACTTAATGCGTCACTATCCCTCTGGCACCCTCATACTTCCTGCATCACTCACACCCTGACACATGCGCACCTACTGCATCCCTATCAGCGAAACCCCACTCACTGACGGCGTCACTCTCTCTCTAACCTGCTCACACTTAATGCGTCACCATCACCTTGACACTCTCTCACTTAGTGCATCAATATCAGCCTGACCCCCTCACGCTTACTGCATCACTACCAGCCTGATCCCTTCAAATATACTGTGTCACTATCAGACTGACCCACTCATACGTACAGCATCACTATCACCTTGACCCCCCAAACTTAGTGCATCCAGATCACCCTGAACCTTTCACTCTTCTTGCGTCACCCTCAGCCAGACCCTGCACACGATCACTCTGACCTCCTCATACTTGCTGTATCACTATAACTCTATCCCACTCACACCGTGTATATCACTATCACCCTGACAACTCATACTCACTGCACCACTATTATCCTGACTCCATCACAATTAGTATATCATTATCAGCCTGACCCCTTACACTGACTGATGGAAATGTGTTGCTGGAAAAGCGCAGCAGGTCGAAACGTCGATTCTCCTGTTCCCTAGATGCTGCCTGACCTGCTGCGCTTTTCCAGCAACACATTTCCATCTCTGATATCCAGCATCTGCAGACCTCACTTTCTCCCCTTACACTTACTGTGTCACTATCAAACTGTCCCCTCACATTTCCTGTGTCACTCTCAATCTGACACCTTCAAAGTGTCTGCATCACTGTCACCCTGAACACGTCACACTTACCGCATTGGTGTCTACCTGAAACCTCACACTTATGGCGTCACTATCATCCTGAACGGCTCACACTTACTTCGTCACTAGCACACCAACACTCTCACTTTTACTGCGTCACTATCGGCCTGACACCTCACACGTACTGCATCACTATTAGCCTGACCCACTCACACGTTTTGCGTCACTACTACCCTGACCCCCTCACAATTGCTGTGTCGCTATCAGCCTGAGCCCCTCACTATCACGCTGACCAAGCTCACAATTACAGCATCACTATCAAGCTGACCACCTCACACTTTCTCTGTCATTATCACCCTGACCCTCTCACACATAATGCGTCACTGTCACACTGAGACACTCACATTTTCTGTGTCGTTATCAGCCAGACCCGACGGCACACAGCGTCACTATCAACCTGGCCCCTCACATTTCCATGCCTCAATATCAGCGTGTACCCCTCACACTTACTGCATCACTGTCCATCTGCCATCCTCACACTTACTGCACCAGTTTCACCTTGACATCCTCATTTTTACTGCGTCACTATCAACCTGACAGCTACATACATATTGCGTCACTATCAGTGACGCCCTCGCACTTCCTATGTTAATATCACCGTCACTCCTAAAACCTACTGCGTCAATATCAGCCTGCCTCCATCACACTTTTTGTCTCAGTATCAGACTGAAGCCTCACGCTTACCATGTTACTAAAACTCTGCCCCATCACACTGACTGCGTCACTATCAGTCTGACCACTCAGACGTACTGTGTCACTATCACCCTGACCCACTCACACTTTTTGTATCAGTTTCAGTCTGACGCCTCGCACTTACTGTGTAACTAAATCTCTCCCCCTCACACTGACTGTGTCACTATCAGCCTGACCCCTCAGACTTACTGCGTCATTCTCACTCTGATCCTCTCTCATTTAATGCGTCACTATCACCCTGACCTCCTCACATTTACTGCGTCACTATCACCCTGACCAACTCACACAGTCTTTGCCATTTTCACCTTGCCGGCCTTAGTTTTACTGCGTCACCATGAGCCTAACCGCCACACACTTATTGTGTCACTTTCAGTCACGCCCTCACACTTCCCATGTTACTATCACCCTGAATCCTTACACTTATTGTGTCACTATCAGTCTGACCCCTCACAGCACAGTTTCTACTATCAGCCGGACTCCAACACATTTATTGTGTCATTATCAGACTGACGCCTCACTCTTATCTTGTCTCTAAAACACTGCTCCATCACATTGACTGTGTCACTATCAGCCTGACCCCCTCACACTTACTGCTTCACTATCGCAATGTCCCTCTCTCACTTACGACGTCATTTACACCCTGACACCCCACACTTGCTGCGGCACTATCACACTGAGGGCCTTACACTTAGTGTCACTGTCATCCTGACCCTTTACACTTACTGCGTCACTCTCACACTGTTATCTCACACCCACTGTGTCACTATTATCCTGAGCCACTTACACCTATTGCGTCACTATCACTTTGACCCCAACACACTTACTGCATCAATATCAGCCTGACCATCTCACACATACTGCGCCACTACCAGGCTGACTCCCTCACATATACTGCATCACTATCAGACTTACCCACTCATGCTTACTGCGTCACTATCACCCTGACTCCCCACTCTTACTGCGTCAAGATCATTGTGCCCCCATACACTTACAGCGTAACTATCATCCTGACAACGTTACACTTACTGCGTCAAGATCAGCATGATCCCCTAAAACGAAAGTGTCACTATCAGCTTCAACACTCACATTTACTGCGTCACTTTAGCACTACCCCTGCACTCTTACTGCATCCCTATCCACCTTATTCCATCCCATTTACTTCATCACTATCAGCCTGAGACACTCACACTTACAGCTTTACTACAACCTGGCCCTGTGAGTGCTTCTACATCACTGTTACCCTGACCCCTTGCCCATTCTGCGTCACTATAAGCCTGGCCCCTCAAATATTCTGCGTCACTATCACACTGACATTTCACACTCACTGCGTCCCTATCACCCTGACCCCTCACAATTACTGCATCACTACAACCTGACCCCCTGCGTCACTGTCACACTGACCCCATCACGCTTGCCATGTCACCATCACAAATGACACATTCACACAGTCTGCTTCACTGTCATCCTGACATCTCACACTCACCGCATCACTACCATCCTCCCCCTCATGCTGACATGTCACTATCATCCAGAGACGCTCACACTTATTGCGTTCCTGTCACTCTTCTCCCAACACACTTACTGCGTCACTGTCAGCCTAATACTCGCACACTTCCCGCATCACTATCAGCCCGACCCCTCACAATTTCACCGTGTCTATCAGTCTGACTCCTCACATTTCCTGCATCACTGTCACCCTGTCACTTAACACTTACTGGCCAGTATTAGCCCGACGCCCTCAACTTACTGCATCAATATCAGCCTGAACACTCACACTTACTCCGTCACCATCACGCTGACCCCCTCACATTCACTGCGTCACTATCATCCTGTCCCTCTCACTTCCTGCATTAGGATCACTCTGACTCACGGGCACTTACTGTATCACTATCAGCCTGACCCCTCACACATACTGTGACACTATCTGCCTGACCCCACCACACTAGCTGCATCTCTATTAGCCTGACCCCCTCACACTTTCTGCTTCACTATCAGACTGACACCGCACACTTACTGTGTCACTATTCCACTAACACCTCACTTTTATTGTCCACTATCAGCCTGACGCTCTCAAATTACTGTGTCACTACCAGCCTGAACGCACACACTTACTCCCTCACTATCACCCTGACTGTCTCACACTCACTGCGTCTGTCTCTGCCTGACCCCATCACACTTACTGCGTCACTATCACCCTGTCCCCTCCCATTTTATGCGTCAGGATCAGCCTGACACAGTAACACTTACTGCATCACTATCAGCCTGATCTCCTTCCAATTACTGCGTCACTATCAGCCTGACCACTCACTCTTACTGCGTCACTATCACATTGACCCCTCATACGAAGTGCTTCACTATCGCCTCACCACCTCACTTACTGCGTCACTATCGGTCTGATCCCTCAGACTTACTGCATCACTATCACTCTGACCCCGCTCACTTCGTAACTATCGGCCTGATCCACTCACACAGTATCCGTCACTACCACGCTGACACCTCACCCTTACTGTGTCACTATCATCCTCACTCCATCACACTGATTGAGTCACTGTCAGCCTGATCCCCTGTAATGGAAAATTATCATTTATTGTGAAATCTGTGAAAGCATGGTTGAAACAAAGAACAATGGACCTAACTTTGCAAAAAGACAGAAAAAATGTAAAGTTCAAACTAATTTACAGCCGACTCTCAAGGCCAATAATCTATTATATCAGCAGTCAGTGAATTCGAAAAAGCAACTCCATGTGTGGAAAGGAACTCGACTGATCCAGGTTTCTGGCTTGAGGTGTGATAAGGCAAGGCGATATATAGTATAAAGGGAATATGTGAAAACCGTCAGAGGTCCATTTTATGAGGCGTCTTGCAAATGTGTCGGGTCCACTCTGCAAATTTCAAAAATAAACTTAGCATTTGCGTCGAGTCGATTGAAATTCCACGGCAGTAAACTAGGGGGCTCGCCTGGGACCCTGAGACTGGGTAAGATTTTGAAGATTCCCAGGAGGTGTACGCGCCATTGCCTTGACGGTTTTTCACTGCATCGTGAGTGCTGAATTGGCCCCTTTGCCTGAGAGGACCGAGGATAAGTGGATCGCCCCAGAGGCGCGTTCCGAATCGAATAGGGTCGGGGTAAGAGTTATGGCTAAATAATCCGACATAGAGACTCGTTCGAAGAGAATAAATGAACCAGGAAGAGGGACCAGTGAACTCTCGCGCGGTATTCGAGTAAAACTCAAGGGAAAGGATTGCCGTCTCTGGAGAGTTTAAGAGACAGCAAGATTAACGGTGGTTTGAGACTTGGAGCCACCATGGGCAGCGTTGGAGTCGCCAAAGCTGTACCGGTTACGTGGGTTCTTGGTTTGTGAAAACCAAGGCAATGAGGCGGTCGCACCAAATGAGAGGGGACCTCCAGAGGTAAAAGCAAGTTATATTGGCAAAGAGAAGATTATGGTATCGTGAGAGAGAGCGAGAGTGGGGGGGGGCGAGAGAGATAGATAGACAGATAGACAGACAGAGAGACAGACAGAGAGAGATGAACACTTTTCCAATATCCATGAAAATCGGCTCCAGCAAGAGCGAACAAAGAGAGGTTCGACAGACAACTCGGAATGGTTAAGAAAAAATATAATATACGCTAAATAATTATGGCCCAGTTTCTGTAAAGCAGTCAAAAACGTAAATCAAGGAATGTGGTTTTCTGGAGGAAGGAAGTTTTAGTAACATGCATTTGCAAATGCTGAGGTCATTGTTCGAGGAGAGAGAGAAGGAGAAACGGAAGGGTAAAATCGAACCTGTGAATTGGAGTGCTTATAACATGTTGAAGGCTGAGCCTGATTTCAGGGAAAGAAAATCTCGAATAAAAGATAGGTCAAGTATACGTACAAACACCAGCGCACATGCACACACACACACACGGAAAACAACCTAATGAAGCTGGACAGTGTCTTAAGACTGGATCAGATCCTAACCTTAATCGGTGCCCTCGAAGATCTACAGCCCGCCTACGAGATCCACTTCGTGAAGATTCCAAGTCAACGGTCGCCGCCTCAGGGTCTGCTGAATCACCAATAGCATATCGTACCCACAATCAATTGAAGCAATAATCCCTAAAGAAGTCGAGACAATGTCCCAGTACCTTAAGCGCCTCACGAAAGTTGATAACGTCTATTGTGGATTGATACCACCCAAGGACATAACGACGGCAGAGATCACACCGTATGAGGCACACCTGAGGAGCAGCTTCATCAATGGAATGAAGTACGAAACAACAAAATAGGTAACAATATACGTGTATTACCTGGGACACGGTAAAGCTGAATTAGACAGAACAATACGTGATACATGCTGAAAAATTGCTGGCTCAAGAGAACCATAACCGGAAATTAAAGATGGAACAGCAATCACATAAACCTCAGCTTATTAAGATGCAAATGGTCGTTCAGCCGTTGAAGGGAGTAACTGCGGGAAAAGAGAGAGGCACAGGTGGAGTTCGCAAAAGAGGACCCTTCGCCCTTGCCGAGATAGATCTGGTTGGTGCTTTGTTTGCGGAGCAATGGACCACTGGTCGAGACAGTGCCCGCACAGACAGCCTCAATCGGTCCTGGAGGCTGGACAGCATGGTGACTGATAGCGGACGACTGAGGTTGAGGTGGGCAGGCCACAAGATACAGGTTAACTTCTTTCATTTATACTTGGCAACGAAGAATCCCTTATGATGATCACTTCTACTAACCTAACGGGCACTGAGATGTGTCCCAACTCTATATTGAACATTGAGATTGCGAAGTGTGGACAATATGTTCAATTTTACAATGATGCGTATATGTCGATGCCTACCTCTATGTTACATGTGGAAGGTACACCAGTTACCTTTTTGGTAGATACACATCCAGCACATTCACTCCTCAAATCAAGACAGTTCAGAGAGTTGACGCCAATAAAGATGAGTGGAATGTTCCTGAACTCAATGGAGGCATCAAGCGTCGTGATATGAGAGGGTTTTACCGCACCCATATTGTGTGAAATCAGTAATGTGTAAAAATTCTAATTCTCAATTTTGTTAGCGGAATTCTGTCCTTTACATTTGATGGCTCGGAACCTCATAGTGAGACTGGGCTTGTATTTGCTCAGTACTCCGACGGGTTTGCAGGTAATTCAAAGGGAAGATTCACAAGTGTAAACTGCAAAATACAGTCCACGACCCCTGGTGTATGTCTATGAGTGGCGAATAAGCCAGAGACCAATGAGTTCAGTGAGCAATTCACTCGCCCAGGAAGCAGGTAACCATGTTAATCCTATTAACACCGATTTTTTTTTTGCGAGAATATGCTGCACTGCACAGCACACGTACACCA
>NW_025204179.1:0-1579 GCF_004010195.1 Chiloscyllium plagiosum
CCAATCAGTGTTCGAGTTCCCCGTTCTTTCCTTTTCTGGATGATGTTGTACAAGTGTGGTTAAGGGCGGTCTCTCAGCTATCGAGGAAAGCTGTTACAATTGTTTCATTCATAAAAACATGGGGGAGGTCCGGCACCGGTTTCGAGTGTCTGCTTGTGTTTACTATAAGGCGCTTGTGTTTACTATAAGGTAGAAAAGACTAAAATGCAGCTAACCGTTTAAAAATTACACTACCCCCTACACCACCGTAAAGTCTTTGCTTCCTGTCCATATTAGCCAACTCCTGCCTCATCCTATTGTAGTCTCCTTTGTTTAAGCACAGGATCTTGGGATTGGATTTAATCTTCCCGCTTTCCATTTGTGTTCTAAATTCAACCAGACTTCTCAGGTCTTTTATCAGATTACGAGGTGAGGCGGTGTTTTGCGTTTCATTGTCAAAGACCTAGGCTTTGTAGTAAAGTATAGGATAGATATTCCCAACAGAGTATTCTGGACGCTGTGAATGTCCTACGCAGTCGAACACCATAAATCACTGTGTCCCCTCAGTTTAAAATTGCAAAATCATTATCTCCTACTCGCTTCCTCACTATCTAAATTTGGAACGCTAATCCACCTGAGTATCCTGCATTTTCTGAAGGTGGTGATTTTTGGATTCAGCTTTCCAGTTATTACCGTAAGAAGATAAGCACTGGGCACAGGAGGGGCAATGCAGCCCTTCGAACCAGCCCCACCATTTAATACAATGATGACTGAGCTCACCTCGCTCTCAGCTGGATTTTCCCGCCTGCGCTCTCTCACCCTTCAACTCATTGCAAATTAAACATCTGTATCTTTTCATTAAGTTTGCTCATTGCCCTGGCATCCATTGCATTTTGAATAGGGAATTCCACAGATTCAGAACACATTGAGATAGGTACATTCTTCTTCATGAGAATAGAATAGAGTCCCTATAGTGCAGAAACAGGTTGTTCATCCATCGAGTCCACACCAACCCTATAGTGAGCATTCCATTTAGACCCATCCATTCCCTGTAACCCTGCATTTCCTGTTGTTAAATGTCTAACTGGCACATGCGTGGACCCTGTGGGCAATTTAGCATGGCCAATCCATCAAACCTGCACATCTTTGGACTGTGGAAAGACACCGGAGCACCCAGAGGAAACCCACACAGCCAGAGGGAGAATGTGTAAACTCCACACAGTCGCCGAAGGCTGGAATCAAACCCTGCTCTCTGACGCTGTGAGGCAGCAGTGCTAGTCACTGAGCCACCTCTCTTAAAATTTGCTGCCCCTTATTAACCTCCCCACCCCGCAATTGGCTGAATGTATATTCCTGACGTCATAACTTGGGTTGTCTGAGCAGATGTCTCAGTAAAGCCCAGTGACAGCCCACATGTCCTGTGTGTCTGAATGGGGATCTAACACCCTCCAGCCCACAATTTTCATTCACTTTCCAAAAGCTTCATGGGGACAACAACTCCCACAATCCCTGAGGCAGGGACCACACGTGTGGGGAAACCCGGCATTGTACATGTATGGAATGTGGGCGTGTTTTGGAGCATTTGTTTTGGGTAACTAGC
>NW_025204179.1:1633-9146 GCF_004010195.1 Chiloscyllium plagiosum
ACGGGAAGTGGTGGCATGGATCTGTTTATCAGCAACTCCATGAGAATGGGGAGGGTGTACATTAGGAGGTAGCAGAGGCAGAACAGTGGGAGAGAGTAAGTGGGCTGGAGGGTTACAGCTTTGGGGGAAGAAAGGGAAAAAGATATATCAGAGAAACTAGAATTGTCTGTTCTGAATTTCTAATCTGTACATATTCCTTTATACAGGGTGCTAGATGGTGAAGATTTGCAGACTGAAATCTCAAAATTATGTGCAGATCGTGATTAAGTTAACCAGCATTTGAAGAACCAAAGACAGAGACTCACTCGGCCAAAATCCTGAACACTCTCCCTCAGAGCATTGTCGGTCTCTCTGCACCAAATGGACTGTGAATGGTTCAAGACAGCAGCTCACTACCATCTCTCAAGGGTAACTAGAGATGGAGTATAAATGCTGGCTGAGCCAGTGATGCCCATATCCTGGAAATGGGTTCTCTCTCTAGTTGCTGAAACGCGGTTGATGTTGCTGCATGATGATGAGGGACGCTGAGTGCATCCTCCAGGAGGCAGCACCATCACATTACCCCTGTCTACGCCCACACAGTAACACCGCAACGCCACTGAAACAAAAGATGGTGAAGCCAAAGGAGGACTTCGCTGAATTTACCTCGAAGAACTATATCTAAGGGGATTGGAACACAGCAGGAACAGGTGACTGAGCTGGATGGTCAGCTGGTTCCCATTGGTTGGTGGAGCAGGATTGAAAAGCCGAATAGCTGCTTCCTGCTATCTCCCAGGAATGTATGTAGCCATGGAGCCCAAGTAGGAAGAAGTAGGCAGGGCAGGGATTCTCCAGGAGATTGCATCAGTTTTCATTGAGGGAAGGTTTGATGGATTTTATTTAATATTTGTCTTTTACATTTAAAAAAAATAAATTTGCAAACCTTGTGTTCAAGTTTATCCCAGAATAAAAGTAAAAGAATCGAAACGATCTGAATATAACAGTTTCTGAAATTTCAAACGCCCTGTAAAACAAAATCCTGTCTATTCCCGGAAACCATCACTTCCCAGTTACTCAAACTCCAGGGAAATATTCCCTCCCTGACTGAACCTTTGGTTTGATTTAAGTGCTTTTCAGTTCTCGTTCTGTGAGCTGTGAAGCGTTCTTTTTCCCCCCATTTCTCCGACCCAGAAATGTTATCTCACACAGCTGTGCAACCTTCCCACCATCAATATCATCATTACGCCATTTTGCTTTTTGTTACCAGCAGGAAGCCACCCGTGTAACCAATTGAATATTTCCAAACAAGACCCCTTACAGGCAAAGCAAACCATTACAAGTGACAAAGTGAGAAGGAACTAAATCAAGGTAGAGTTGTAGGGAGGGGGCAGCGACAGAGATAAAGCACGTATTCCGTGCGGTGCCCACCTCTGTCTAAAGGCATTGAGAGCATTGATACACACCACATGCTCCTTCTCCAGAGACACCCTGATGTGTAGCGTTTATCCTCAATCATAGAATAAAATCCCTACAGTGTGGAAGGAGAGCATTGGCCCATCAAATCCCTGTAATACTGCGCCCCTTACAGGCAAAGCAAACCATTACAAGTGACAAAGTGAGAAGGAACTAAATCAAGGTAGAGTTGTAGGGAGGGGGCAGCGACAGAGATAAAGCACGTATTCCGTGCGGTGCCCACCTCTGTCTAAAGGCATTGAGAGCATTGATACACACCACATGCTCCTTCTCACCTAACCTGCACATCTTTTGACTGTGGGAGGAAACCAGAGGACCCACACTATCGTGGGGAGAATGTGGAAACTCCACACAGGCCGTTGACCAAGGCTGGCCTCTGACCTTGTACCTGGTGCTTTGAAGCAGAGGTGCTTCAATCCCAATATAAATCAAAACAGATGATCCCTGCTCATTGTCACATTGCTGTTTGTGTAGCCTTGTGCTCAGAGAGACATCCTGAGCTTCAGAAAGTGGCAATATAAATTCAGTCAACTCCAGCCCAGTTAATGTGGCTAACACCAACAACAACATCAATATTCCAACAGTGTCATCGTGTACAAGGTCCACTCCTGACTCTGATTAACAGTAACTGCAGAATCAGAGTCCTGCAGTGATGTGTGAACTCTACCCCACACGGAGCAGAGGGATGACCACTTCCCTGTGTGCACTCGCTGGTCTCTGTCATGTTGAAGATGCAGCAAATCCCTTGTCACACTGAGAGGTAAACAACTCCTACCCAGTGTGAACCCTCTGGTGTATCAGCAGGAGGGATGAATCACTGAAACCCTTTTCACACACTGAGCATCTGAATGGCCTTTCCCCAGAGTGGGCTCACTGGGGTCTCAGCAGATCAGAAGACTGGGCGAATCCTTTCCCACACATGGAGCAGGTGAATGGCCTCTCCCCGGTGGGAACGCACTGATGTCTCTGCAGGAGAGAGATTTGAATGAATCCCTTCTAACACATGGAGCAGGTGAATGGCCTCTCCCCGGTGGGAACGCACTGATGTCTCTGCAGGAGAGAGATTTGAATGAATCCCTTCTAACACATGGAGCAGGTGAATGGCCTCTCCCCGGTGGGAACGCACTGATGTCTCTGCAGGAGAGAGATTTGAATGAATCCCTTCTAACACATGGAGCAGGTGAATGGCCTCTCCCCGGTGGGAACGCACTGATGTCTCTGCAGGAGAGAGATTTGAATGAATCCCTTCTAACACATGGAGCAGGTGAATGGCCTCTCCCCGGTGGGAACGCACTGATGTCTCTGCAGGAGAGAGATTTGAATGAATCCCTTCTAACACATGGAGCAGGTGAATGGCCTCTCCCCGGTGGGAACGCACTGATGTCTCTGCAGGAGAGAGATTTGAATGAATCCTTTCTAACACATGGAGCAGGTGAATGGCCTCTCCCCGGTGGGAACGCACTGATGTCTCTGCAGGAGAGAGATTTGAATGAATCCTTTCTAACACATGGAGCAGGTGAATGGCCTCTCCCCGGTGGGAACGCACTGATGTCTCTGCAGGAGAGAGATTTGAATGAATCCTTTCTAACACATGGAGCAGGTGAAGAGTCTAAATCCTCTGTGACCTCTCTGGTGCCTCAGCAGATTGCAAGAGTGAGTAAATCCCTTCCCATACATGGGGCAGGTGACCAGCCTCTTCCCAGTGTGACTGTGTCAGTGAGTGTCCCGCTGGGAGGGGTAAGTGAATTCCTTCCCACAATCCCCACATTTACACAACCTTGCCCTGGTCCTATCACATTGGTGTCTTCCCAAATCACATGACCAGTTAAATCCTCAACCACATGCACAACACGAATGGTTTCTCTGGGCTGGGAATGCTGCTTTCCCCTTCCGTATTATGTATAATGTTCAGGACCTGCGGAATTGGGTGTGTTAAATGTGATGTTAAAGCTGAGTTTCCCATCTGTGAACTCTCTCTGTAAAACAAATTTATCTCCTTCATTACTACAGCTCCCAACACCAGCTCTCCCTTTAGTTCTCCTGAAATTCTAAATTTGGACTAATGCAATAATGTGGCTTTCTCTCACTTGTTTCTGAAAGTAAATTAGGATGATTTTGAATAACTGGACTTTACTAGCCAAACTCGTTCCTACTCTATCATATACGACCTTTAACCCATGGGAAATGTGTTACCAGCTTCGATGACCGTTATAATGTTCTGACCACTTCTATGGAGTCGGTATAAGTTGATTCTAACAATTATCAATAGATCGTATATAAACAGGATGCCCACACAACAGTGTGCGCTCTGACACTCAATGCCTGTAAGTTGTTATTTTTCTTAAAGCCCCACATGTGTCTGGCAATCTGGCAATACAATTGAAGATAGTTTATACAGTAACCTTACAGTCTTAGTTGCCAATTCCAATCCATGAAGCAGTCAGTAACATTCCCCAGTGAATTGAATTCTATTAGCAGCTTTGTCCTGTCAGGAGAGATTGAGGATCATGAAGCTGTCTTCTCTGGAGGACTGAAATATGAAACACTTGAAATGAACAAAATTCTTCAAGAGCTCAATAGGATAGATATAGGACGATGTGCACCCTGGCTGATATGTCTTGAATGAAATAAGCACTAACTGCGGTGTCTTTACACAGCATCCCTTTAGCTGCATAAATGTTCAAGATTTATTTGCTGCTCTAATTCCACTCTCTTATTGAATCCCATTTGTAACTGCTGGAATGTTGGTTGCCGTGCAAATTGGTAACATTTGATTCAATCTATCCTAAAACCTCTCTGTATCTGTGTCTCGCTTTTGTTCACCAAGACCCTCATTCAATCTGACCTCTTTACAAACCCTGCCCTGATATTTCCCTAGAGGGCTCAGAATTAAATGTCCACAGAATTGTTACTGCACAAAAGGAGGCTGATTGGCTCATCAGCTCTCCAAAGGATCACCTCACCGAATGCTATTTTTCTACCTTTACCCCATAAACCTCCCCATTAGTCCTCTTCCAATAACTGTTCTGTTCAATTCTATCCTCTTCATTATACCTGGCTCCCATTGTACTCTTTGGCAGTGCATTCCTGACCATAAACTTTCTCTGCATGAAAACACTTTGTATCATGTTACATGTGCTTCTTTTGTCAATCCCTTGACATCCTCATTATTGATTCTTTCATGAAAGAGAGCAGTTTCTCCTGGTCTACTCTCAATAGATCCCTTTTGGAGGTATCTTTACCCAGTATCCCTCGGGATGGTGAATATCATCTCTCCTGGTTACAGGAGACCAGTGCGAGACCATTCAGTAGCTTTCACTGTGGGGCTGGGTTCAGGACACCATCCAGCCTCACTGTACTCCAGCAAATACACACTGGGGAGAGACCATTCACCTGCTCTGAGTGTGGGAAGCAATTCAATCAGATATCCAGCTTGGTGAAACACCGGGGAGTTCACAAGTAACCACAGCCATTGGATTTATTTTGTTTGTTCATGGGATCATGGCAACACTTGCTGGGGCAGCATTTGTCATTCATTCTGACTGCCCAGAAGATGGTCCAGGGTCAACCCCATTATTCAGAGTCTGGATTCACATGTAGGCTAGTCAAGGTCAGAATTAACACAGTTTCCGAGACCCAGTGACATGAAGAGGGAAAACAATCAGACACTGACCAACCCATCTGATTGTTAACTCAGACAGAAAGAAAGATGCACATTTCGATAGCACCTTTGATGACCTGGGGCAATAACACATGCTTCCATCCCAATGATTTCAACCACAAATCTCTGAAAACACAGGCACAAAGCTTCCTACTTGTACCAGGTTGTCTCTCAGCCTCCTCTTGAGAAAAGAGTTTTAAGCTGTTAAGACTTTCCTGGTGATTATAACCTCTATGTTCCTATAAGATTTGTGACTGAACCTTTATTTTCCTGTTCCTTGTGAGTGATGCCAGCAGCAGAAACAGCTCCTGACCTGTGTGGGTTTCGATTGGAGTATTTGTATTTAAAAAATCATTCTCACCCTTATGTACAGTGTGAAATTGCTATAAAACAGAAGGAAAGGATTGAGTGAGAACCCACAGAAACACAAAGGCAGCGTGTGTACCTGAACTGAATGAACCTGGCATGAGGAAAACATGACGACAATCACAACTAGTTAGAATCACAGCATCTCGTAGGTGCAGAAAGAGGCGGTAAGCATGCAGGTACAGCAGGTAGTGAAGAACTCTAATAGCATGCTGGCCTTCATAACAAGAGGGATTGAGTATAGAAGCAAAGAGATTCTTCTGCAGCTGTACAGGGCCCTGGTGAGACCACACCTGGAGTACTGTGTGCAGTTCTGGTCTCCAACTTTGAGGAAAGACATTCTGGCTATTGAGGGAGTGCAGCATAGGTTCACGAGGTCAATTCCTGGAATGGCGGGATTACCTTACACTGAAAGACTGAAGCGACTGGGCTTGTATACCCTTGAATTTAGAAGACTGAGAGGGGATCTGGTTGAGACATATAAGATTATCAAAGGATTGGACACTCTGGACCCAGGGAACATGTTTCCGCTGATGGATGAGTGCCGAACCAGACGACACAGCTTAAAAATACGGGGTAGACCATTTAGGACAGAGATAAGGAGAAACGTCTTCACCCAGAGAGTGGTAGCTGTGTGGAATGCTGTGCCCCAGAGGCCAATGGAGGCCTAGTCTCTGGATTCAACTAAGAAAGAGTTGGATAGAGTTCTCAAGGGTTGTGGAATCAAGGGTTATGGAGATAAGGCAGGAACAGGATACTGATTAAGGATGATCAGCCATGCTCATATTGAATGGTGGTGCAGGCTCGAAGGGCAGAATGGTCTACTCCTGCACCTAATGTCTATTGTCTCTCTGTATCTATGTCTCACTTGTGTTCACCGAGACACTCATTCAATCTTACCTCTTTACAAACCCTGCCCTGATATTTCCTTGGAGGGCTCAGAATGAAATATTCACTGAATTGTTACTGCACAAAAGGAGACTGATTGGCTTATCAGCTCTCCAAAGGATCATCTCACTGGATGTCATTCTTCTCCCTTTACCCCATAAGCCTTCCCATTCGTCCTCTTCCAGTAACACCGGCGAGTTCACAAGTAACCACTGCGATTGGATTTATTTTGTTTGTTCAAGGGATCATGGCACCACTTGCTGTGACAGCATTTGTCATCCATTGTAACTGCCCAAGAGATGGTTCAGAGTCAACCCCATTATTCAGGGTCTGGATTCACATGTAGGCTGGACCAGGTCAGAATCAACACAATTTCCCATGCCCAATGACATGAAGAGTTGATTTCTGGCATATTATCTTATTTATGAAATGATAATGAATAATCTTTGCAGTTGAATTAAAAGTGAAAGACCAAAATGGGTTTTATTCTGATTGAGCACGTCCTCCTGTTTTCTCAGTTGTTATTGACAATCTCATTCCCCTCGCACCAGAACCTGTTCCAGACAGTGTTTCAGAAAAGGCACAATGGTCAGCTGCAGCAGGTCCCCTGACTGGTCACTGGAGCCAAAGGTTCACTCTCCACAGATGCTGCCAGACCTGCTGAATATTTCCAGCAATTTCTGGGTTTTTTTCCTGATTTCCCAGCATTTGCAGATGTTTAGTTTTTCAATATTGATCTTGTCTGTTGTAGAGGAGTTTATTGATGAGTTTGGAGAGTTTTGAACATTGCAAGTTAGGCCACAAATTAGCTATGATCTATTGAACGACAGCGCAGGGTTGAAGGGCTGAATGGTCTCCTCCTGTTCCAATGAAAGTTGTCCATCTGCAGCTGGTGGCAACATTTCCCCTCACTGTTCACTTCACCTCCATGTCTAACACACTGTTACTAACTGAACAAACCTCCTGTGTTTGAACTAAACCTGCTAATCTAACCTGCTCCCTCTCCTGCCACCCGGGTTTATCTCTCATCACGGAATGCTGTCTCGTATTACTGCCGAAATGCCCAAAAAGGACTGAGCCTCGGTTTCAATCCATTCTCCTGTCATACTCTTCAACATGCCCATGTGGGTGGACTATAGGCAGCTG
>NW_025204180.1:0-5598 GCF_004010195.1 Chiloscyllium plagiosum
TGCTGCCTGACCTGCTTTGCTTTTCCAGCATCATACTCTGACATTGAAAACATCCTGACTCTGACACTGTAAATCCTGTCCTATCACTCCCTGCCAGGGAAGGCTGTGCATGCGTCCCCCTGCAGCTTGCCCCTCACAAAGTCGACAGCCACACACGTATCCTGTGGATCATTGCCCCCAATAAAGATGGCGGTAATCACTCACACCTTTCACCATTTTCTGGTTTGCCACAAACACGGGCCTGGGATTTTCAAATTTGTGTTTTCCTATGTGCACTAAGTTCTGTAAAATGTCTCAGCCCATTCCATTAAAATTTCCTTCCCTTCCTGGTCAATAGGTCTTTCCTTAACCGTGCCCTGCACCTTCACACATTTCCAATTGCTTGGTCCCAACAGCACTGTACTGCCAGTGAGGCTTATCACGTGGTTGAGTATAGCCACGCCCCTCATTCACTCAGATTGGTTGGAGGACCAACTGGCACTGCCTGGTCCTCCAGACCCATCCCCATCATCTTTTTGGTCCTGCGCTGAGATCAATCACCAGAGGCCCATTGTGGGCTGGAGCATGCTCAGTGCGTCCTGCTTTTGCTGCTGTTCATCAGGTATAAGAGAGAGGGTTCATTCCTGTTTCTCCTCATGTCAGACATTAACAACAACTTCCTGCATTGTATGGAGCCTTTCACACTGACAATTCTCCTAAAGTGTTTCACGAATGCTGGAAATGTTGATTAAAGAGAACAACCTTAAGATACATCATTGAGGAGTTCAGAGGAGGTTAGGAAGGATATTGAAGAGGTTTTTTTAGATTAGATTACTTAGACAAACCGTCTAAAGAGCAACCCACACAGACCCATTCCACTACATCTAACACTACGGCAATTTAGCATGGCCAATTCACCTAACCCGCACATTTTTGGACTGTGGGAGAGAACCCACGCAGATACGGGGAGAATGTGCAAACTCCACACAGACAGTTGCCTGAGGCGGGAGTAGAACCCGGGTCTCTGGCACTGTGAGGCAGCAGGGCTAACCACTGTGCCACCATGCCGCCCATCTGCAGCTCTGATCATAGAGTGATGTCTGTTGGGAACAGCTTACAACAGAGACAGTTACTGACTAACCATAGTTTAGCAATCCCATGTCCTAGTCCCCAACCCCACACACCAGGCCTTGTTCTCACAGCCTGTCATTACACACTACCTAAGGTTAGCCACTAACAGTCTCCATTAACAGCTAGTTGCCCTCCCCCAGCCAGATCGTTATCGACTCCTTTATCCAACCCTTCTTCTCGCTCTATCCCCACCTTTCCTTTACTCCTTACATCCTCCCCTAAACCCTACCTTCTGCATATAAACCAATATTTTTTCTCTCAGTATCAGTTCGGAGGAAGGGACACCGGATCTGAAATATTAACTCTGATTGCTCTTCACAGATGCTGCCAGACCTGCTGAGCTTTTCCAGAACCTCCTGGTTGTGGTTTCTGATTTACATCTTCCACAGTTCTTTTGGCTTTAATTTACTGGGAGTTTGTAATTCAGGTCCAACAGCCTCTGTCCCAGTCTCTGCTGTCTCTCCCAACCCCAAACAGTGACACTACACCTGCACAGCTCATGGACATGTGTCATCTTGCTGGCCACACCCCTCATTCAATCTCATTGGCTGTAGGACCACACAGACTCTCCTCCCATTGGTCTGGAACTGCGGTCAATCAGCCGGGCACCATTGTGATGAGAGTGGAGGGCTCATCCCTCTCTCTGCCCTGGGATGAGCTTCACCATTCACAGTGAATGGGGCAGTATCACAGAGCACAGGGCCTGGGGGCTATTCAGCCCAATGGGGCTATACTCTCTCCCTCTGGAGATGCTGCAAACCTGTCCCAATTCCCCTCCTATTTGCCCACATCCACCCAAATCTTTCCATAAAAATTAAAATTCCAAGTCTGCTTCAGAATACCTACTGAATCTGTGTCGTTCAGACTGTTCCAGATGCTCAGAACTTACTGAGTAAAATAGTTTTCACATTTTCACCTTGTATTATTTGCCAATTACTTGAAAGTAGTTACTAAACGTTGTGACAGTGTTAACAATTCCTCTCTCTCCACAAATTCAATATCTTGGAACCAAATCTGCACCAGGCCAAAAATCACTGCTTCACCTTCTCAGCTCCAAGGACAATTATCTGTGCTTCAGCTTGCTCTCCACAAAAGAGGAACACATCTTAGTTTATTAATGTCATAGACATGTACAGCACAGAAACAGAACTTCGGTCCAATTCATCCATGCCAACTAGGAATCCTAAACTACTGGAGTCCCATTTGCCAGCTATTGGCCTGTATCCATCAAACCCTTACTGTTCACGTACCCAATCGGATGCCTTTTAAATGTTGTGATTTTGTCAGCCTCCACTACTTCATCTGGCAGCTCATTCCATACACACACCACACTCAGCTTGAAAACGTTGCCCTTAGATTCCTTTTAAATCGTTCCCCTCTTAACCATGTGCTCTAGTTTTGGACCCACCTAACCTGAGGAAAAAGAACCCCGGCTGCTCACCTTATCCACGCCCCTTGTGAATTTATAAATCTCCATTAAGTCACCTCTCAGTATTGGACTCTCCAGGGAAATTAACCCCAGCCTATTCGGCCTCTCCCTGTAGCCCAAATCCTCCAATCCTGGCAACGTTTTTGTAAATCTTGTCCGAACCTTTTCACGTTTCACAACATCCTTGCCAGAACAGGGAAATTAAAACTGAAAACAGAATTCCGGAAGTGGCTTAATCAACGTCCTGTTCAGCCACAGTATGACGTCCCAGCTTCTGTATTCAATGCATTGACCAATAACGGAGAGTGTTAATGGAGTCCCATTTGCCAGCGGTTCACCCTTATCCCTCTAAAGTCTTCCTCTTCATGTACCCAATCAGATGCCTTTTAAATGCTGCAATTGTACTAGCCTCCACCCCTTCCTCTGGCAGTTCATTCCATACTTGTAATGCCCTCAACATGAATAAGATGCCCCTTAGATCCCTTTTAAATCTTTTCCCTCTCACCTTAAGTCTGTACCCTCTAGTTCTTGACCCACTGAACTTGGGAGAAAGTCCCTGACTGCTCACCTTATCCATGCCCTTCATGATTATGTAAGATCACCTCTCAGCCTGCAACTCTCCAGGGAAAATAGTCCCCGCCTATTCAGCCTTTCCCAATAGCTCAAACCATCCAATCCTGGCAAAGTCCTTGCAAATATTTTCTGAACGCTTTCAAGTTTCTCAACATTATTCCAAGAACAGGAAGATTGGAACTGAAAACAGAATTCCAGAAGAGCTGTAATCAGTGCCCTGTACAGCTACAATATGACGTTACAACAGCTGCATTCAATGCATTGACTAATAACAGGGTGCGTACTAAATGCTGCATTCACTACCCCGCCTACTTGTGAGTATACTTTCAAGGAACCAGGAACCTGCACTCAAAGGTCCCTTTGTTTAGCAACGTTCCCCAGGATTTTACCATTAAGTGTACAAGTTCTGCCCTGATTTGCCTTTCCAAAATACAACAGCTCGCATTTATCTAAATTGAACTCCGTTTGCCATTCCTTCCTCCAATGGCCTATCTGATCCAGATCCTATTGTATTCTGAACTAACCTTCTTCACTGTCCATTACACCTCCAATTTTGGTGTCTTCTGTAAACCTACTGACCATACCTCATATTCACATCCATGTCATTTATTTAAGGGCCCAATATCCATCCTTGCAGCACATTGCTGCTCACAGGCCTCCAGTCCGCAAAGCAACTCGCCATCATCCTCTGTCTCCTTTCTTCAAGGCAGTTTTGTAATGGCTTTGTCTCCCTGCATTCCATGGAGGGAAGCAGCAGATCGGATTGTCTCAGTCTTAGTAACAGAGAAAATCCATGCACTCCAAACTCTTGTGGATGGAGGAGACAGGATGATGATGTGTTTCACAAAGAAACAAAACCTGGGTAAGTGATATTTAAAGTGAGTGAACAAACCTAATGTATTTAAATTTTATCCAAAATATTAAAACAAACGACTGAAGTCCTGGTTCGAATCCCATCTTGTCAGTTGGTGGAATCTGAATTCAAGAAAAAATAACTGGAAATAGGAATCTCCTGATCTCCATGGAATCATTGTCAATGGCAGAAAAAGTCCTGCCAACCTGACAGTGGCCCAGCAAGCTACTCACTGTATTAATCACAGCAAAGTCTCAGCAAAGGAATGAAACTGGATGGACCACTCGGCATTTAAGAAGGCACCAGAAAATACAACCACAGAATCAGCCTCTCGATGGTGCAACGTCCTCCAGACTAACATCTGGATTTTGGTGCCAAAGTCTGCAGAGCTGTCTCACAGACCAATCAAGGAACAGCCTTACATATTCATATTTATGACATCAACCTTTACAGACAATGACCAGACAGCATCATCACCATCCCAAAATATTGAGATTGTGTCGATGGAAGAGCACAATAGGTCAGGCAGCATCCGAGGAGAAGGAGAATCGACGTTTCGAGATTCAGCCCTTCATCAGCCTGACCTGCTGTGCTTTTCCAGCACCAGACTCTTGACTCTGATCTTCAGCATCTGCAGTATTCACTTTCTCCTGAAATCTCAGGATATGTGCTGTCCCACCGGCAGGACAGACCAGGCAGAGGTGGTGACACAGTGGTGTACAGACAGGGAGGATTTGCCCTGGGAGTACTCAGCATTGGCTCCGGAGACCAGGAAGTCTCATGGCTCCTGCTGATTACCACGTCCCGTCCTCCCACGGCTGATGGATCAGTTCTCCTTCATGTTGAACAACATTTGGAGGAAGCACTCAGGCAATAAAATGGTGTCAAACGTACTCTGGGTACAGGATTTCAATGTTCACAATCGAGACTAGCTCTGCAACAGAATTACTGACTGAGCTGGCCAGGTCCTAAAGGACAGAGCTGCTCAACTGAGTCTGCACCGGGTGGTGAAAGAACCAACAAGACTGTAAAACATACTTGATCTCATTGTTATGAATTGACCAGCTGCAGATACCTCTGGCCATGACAGCGACCATCACACATTCCTTTTGGAGACAAAGTCTTGCCTTAAAGTTGAGAAAAACCTCCATCGTGTTCAGTGACACTAACACCGTTCTAAATGGGACAGACTTCGAAGAGATGTAGGATCTCAAACTGGGTATCTGAGGCACTGTGGGATATCAACAGCAGCAGAACTGCACTCCAGCACAATCTGTAATCTCATGGGTTTGTAAATCCTGCTCTCACCCACCACAATGGACAGTAAAGGAGGGCATACCATGAGCAGCACCAGGCAGATTTAAAACTGAAGTGCCAACCTGGTGAAGCTATCAAACAGAACTACCTGCATATTAAACAGCATCAGCAGCAAGCAACACAGCTAAGTGATCCTACATCCAATGGAACAGATCGGAGCTCTGCAGATCTGCCACACCCAGTTGTGAACGGTGATGGACAATTAAACAACTCACTGGAGGAAACATCACAGATATCCCCAGCCTTACTGATGGAGGGGCCTCACACATCCATGCACCAGATAAGATGACAGCATTTGCAGCAATCTGCAGCCAGA
>NW_025204180.1:5674-9148 GCF_004010195.1 Chiloscyllium plagiosum
CCAGGCAATTTCCCTCTCTCATTCCATACTCGACCAGCAGTAAAGTGATGGAAAATGTCATTATCAGAGCTAACAAGCAGCAGCTGCTCAGCAACAGCCAGCTGAGCGACACTCATTTTAGGCACCACCAGGGCCACTCAGCTCCCGATTGTGTTACCGCCCTGATTCACCACCTGACAACCAGCTGAATCCCAGAGGTGAGGTGAGGGTGACTGCGCAGTCCCACTACAAGACCACTTACTCTAGCTGATTCCACCCTTGTCTCAGCTCATACACTTTCATCCATCTTGTGTTATCTCCAGACTTCATACTCCTGGCCAGTTTCCCACATTCAACCTCACTGTAATCTCAAGAAAAACTAAATCTCTGCTGCCCAAGTGCTCCCTCGTACCAAAACGTGTTGATCCATCAAAAGGCTCCTATTCATAATCAACAACATAGAGCCACAGAGATGTACAGCATGGAAACAGATCCTTCAATCCAACCCGCCATGCCGACCAGATATCCCAACAAAATCTAGTCTCACCTGCCACATCCCTCAGTTTAAAACTCTCACCCTTGATTTAATTCCTGGTTGTGATCATCCCTAGCTCGCTGCATCTCACACCCTTTGAGACCTCGACAACCCATTCTGTTCAAGAGTCTCAATGACCTGCTAATTCATTACCTCACCTGTGTGGCTGCTTTTACAGTTGCCAAAGCAACAAGGTCTGAAATTCGCAGCTAAAATCTCACAGGTCTGCTTTCCCCCTTTAAGACATTCCTCAAAACCTGCTCATTTTGCAATGCTTTTGGTCACCTGACCTAATATCATCCTTCTCTGGCCTTATGTCTAAAGTTCCCAATAATATTTTTGTGAAAGTATAAGCAGGATAATAAAACTACAAACGGTTCTTGATTTGGACATTACCTTCAAATCATCACTGTTGCTGAATGAATACTCTGTAATGTCTCTTACCCAACCACATTGTGGGAGCACCTTCACCACACAAACTGCAGCTGTACAAATCAAACATCACCCTCTCCACAGGCAACAGGGCTTTGGCATTAATCATTGGTTCTGTGGAAGGAGAAACACAGTTGATGTTTCAGGGAGTGCAAAACGGATTACAGTCAAATCATCACTGTTGCTGAATGAATAATCTGTAATGTCTCTTAATCAACCTCATCGTGGGAGCACCTTCACCACACAAACTGCAGCTGTACAAATCAAACATCACCCTCTCCCCAGGCAACAGGGCTTTGGCATTAATCATTGGTTCTGTGGAAGGAGAAACACAGTTGATGTTTCAGGGAGTGCAAAACGGATTACAGGGAATGTAAATGGTGCAGAATTTGATAGTTAGAAATGGAAGGAAAATGCACTTGCTTATTGGAAAAAAGAATTCTTGACTGTCAAAGATTTTCCAGAAAAAAATGAATAAGCAGCACATGGTCAGGGGCTGGGGCTGAAAAATTAACTTACAAAAATGTCTGTAAAAGTAATAGTAAAATATACTAAACAGACCAATAATACACCTATTGTTCTAGATTGAGGAAGCTAGATATTGACAAGTGGTCATGAGGAAGCCCAGAGATGAAGCAGAACAGTGTAAGCTGTTATGATCCCACAGTCATAGAGATGTATAGCAGCGACACAGACCCTTCGGTATAACTCATCCATGGGGGAAACCAGGTATCCAAACCTAATCTATTCCCATTTGCCAGCACTTGGCCCATATCCCTGTAAACGCTTCCTAATCAGAATAACAAATAGACCTCGTGATAATTCACTAAAATTTGTTGGATGTCTGGTTTTGACAGACTAGAAGCTGCAAATGTGGTGCCACTATTTTTCAAAAAGGATCCGTTAGCTTAACTTCAGTAGTGGAGAAAATGCTTGAACCTCTCAAGGAAGTACTGGTGAGATATCTGGGTAGAAACTGTCTCATTGAGCAGACATAGCATGGATTCATGAACGGCAGGTCACGTTTAACGCGTTTACTAGAATTACTTGATACGACGAGTGCGTTGGACAAGGGGGACTCGGTGGATGTGGTGTATCTGGATTTCCAGAAGGCATTCGATAAGTTGCCACACAAAAGGCTGCTGTATAAGGTAAAGATGCAAATGTTGGGATATGTGAGGTCATCCATTTTGGTCGGACTAACAGCAAACTGGATGATCAAATGGTGAAAATGTGCAGCATGCTGCTGTACAGAGGGAGCTGGGTGTCCTTGTGCATGAATCACAGGAAGTTGGTTTGCAGGTGCAGCAGGTAATTAAGGCAGTGAAGGCAATATTGTCCTTCATTGCTAGAGGGATGGTGATGCTGCAGCTGTACAGGGTGCTGGTGAGGCCACACCTGGAGTACTGTACAGGTTTGGTCTCCTTACTTCAGGAAGGATGTATTGGCGGTGGAGGGAGTACAGAGGAGGTTCACTAGTTTGAATCACGAGTTGAGAGGATTGGTGCATGTGGAGAGATTGAGAAAACTGGTTCTATAGTCATTGTAATTTAGAAGAATGGGAGGTTGGATAGGAAACAATAAAATCATGAAGGGAGTAGATAAGACAGAAGCAGGGAGGCTATTTCCACTGTGGGTGGGTCAAACTACAGAGCATTACCTCAAAATAAGGGGGAGCAGATTTGGAACTGAGCTCAAGAGACGCTTCTTCAGCTAAAGGAATCTGTGGAATCTGTGGAATTCCCTGCCGTGTGCAGCATTTGACGTTATCAACTTGAATGCCTTTAAGGCAAAATGTAGATTTGTGAACAGGAAAGGAATTAAGAGTTATGGTGAGAAATCAGGAAAGTGGAGCTGAGGCCATGAGAAGCTTAGGCCTGACCTTATTGAATGGCAGAGCAGGCTTGAGGGGCCAGATGAAAGTTCTTGCCTTGTGCCATCAAAATTGGTCTTTGTCCAATTCAGAACCTTAACGTTTAGATCTGGTATATTATTTTCTGTAACTATTTTAAAACTAATAGAATTATCAGAGACTCCCAACAGTATGGAAGCAGGTCATTCAGCCCATCATATTAATACTGATCTGGAAAGCCTCCTAACCTCCTCCTATAACATTGCATTTCCCAGGGCCAGCCAACCTACACATCCCTGAACATTATGGGCAATTCAGTCTGGATAATCCACCCAACCTATACATCCCTGAATACTGTGGGCAATTCAGCCTGGATAATCCACCCAACCTAGACATCCCTGAACACTGTGGTCAATTCATCCTGGATAATCCACCCAACCTGCAGATCCCTGAACACTGTGGGAAATTCAGTCTGGATAATCCACCCAACCTACACATCCCTGAACACTGTGGGCAATTCAGCCTGGATAATCCACCCAAACTACACATCTTTGGACTGTGGGTGGAAACCAGAGCACCCGGACGAAATCCATGCAGAAAACCCCAATAAGGTGATTATCCCTTTCTTATTTCCCAGTTCCATCTAAATAACTTCACTGGGCGTACTCCCAGGAAT
>NW_025204181.1:0-2925 GCF_004010195.1 Chiloscyllium plagiosum
TGCAGCATTCCCTCCATGTTGCAGCATTCCCTCAGCATTGCAGTATTCCCTCAGCATTGCAGCATTCCCTCCACATTGCCGCATTCCCTCAGTAGTGCAGTATTCCCTCAGCAGTGTGGCATTCCCTCCAAAGTGAAGCATTCCCTCAGCATTGCAGCATTCACTCAACAGTGCAGCATTCCCTCAGCAGTGCAGTATTCCCTCAACATTGCAGCATTCCCTCAGCAGTGCAGCATTCCCTCCACATTGCAGCAGTCCCTCCACATTGCAGCATTCCCTCCACAGTGCAGTATTCCCTCAGCATTGCAGTATTCCCTCAGCATTGCAACATTCCCTGCACATTGCAACATTCCCTCAGCAATGCAGCATTCCCTCAGTAGTGCTGCATTATCTCCATATTGCAGCATTCCCTCAACATTGCAGCATTCGCTCAGCATTACAGCATTCCCTCAGCATTGGGGAATTCTCAAGTCAGTGCAGCATTCCCTCTGCATTGCAGCATTCCGTTAACTTTGCCGCATTCCCTCCACATTGCTGCATTCCCTCAGCATTGCAGCATTCCCTCAGCATTGCAGCATTCCCACAGCAGTGCAGCATTCCCTCAGCAGTGCAGCATTCCTTCAGCAGTGCAGCATTCCCTCGGCATTGCAGCATTCCCTCCACATTGCAGCATTCCCTCAGCAGTGCAGTATTCCCTCAGCAGTGCAGCATTCCCTCAGCATTGCAGCATTCCCTCCACATTGCAGCATTCCCTCGGCATTGCAGCATTTCCTCAGCATTGCAGCATTCACTCCACAGTGCAGTATTCCCTCAGCATTGCAATACTCCCTCAGCATTGCAGCATTCCCTCAGGATTGTAGTATTCCTTCAGCAGTGCAGCATTCCATCGGCATTGCAGCATTCCCTCCACTTTGCAGCACTCCCTCCATGTTTCAGCATTCCCTCAGCATTGCAGCATTCCCTTGGCATTGCAGCGTTCCCTCAGCATTGCAGTATTCCCCCAGCAGTGCAACATTCCCTCCACCTTGCAGCATTCCTTCAGCAGTGCATTATTCCCTCAGCAGTGCAGCATTCCCTCAGCAGTGCAGTATTGCCTCAGCATTGCAGCAGTCCCACAGCAGTGCAACATTCTCTCTTCACATTGCAGCATTCCCTCAGCATTGCAACATTCCCTCCACATTGCAGCATTCCCTCAGCATTGCAGCATTCCCTCAGCATTGTAGTATTCCTTCAGCAGTGCAGCATTCCATCGGCATTGCAGAATTCCCTCCAAATTGCTGCATTCCCTCCACTTTGCAGCACTCCCTCCATGTTGCAGCATTCCCCCAACAGTGCAGCATTCCCTCAGCATTGCAGCATTCCCTCAACATTGCAGCATTCACTCCACAGTGCAGTATTCCCTCAACATTGCAATACTCCCTCAGCATTAAATCATTCCCTCAGCATTGCAGCGTTCCATCAGCAGTGCAGCATTCCCAGGTCAGTGCGGCATTCCCTCCACATTGAAGCATTCCCTCAGCATTACACCATTGCTTCAGCATGCAGTATTCCCTCGGCATTGCAGCATTCCCTCAGCATTGCAGCATTCACTCCACTGTGCAGTATTCCATCAGGATTGCAAAACTCCCTCATCATTGCAGCATTCCCTCAGCATTGCAGCATACCCTCCACTTTGCAGCACTCCCTCCATGTTGCAGCATTCCCTCAGCATTACAGCATTCCCTTGGCATTGCAGCATTCCCTCAGCATTGCAGTATTCCCCCAGCAGTGCAGCATTCCCTCCACATTGCAGCATTCCCTCAGCATTGCAGCATTCCCTCAGCATTGCAGCAGTCCCTCCCCATTGCAGTATTCCCCCAGCAGTGCAGCATTCCCTTGGCATTGCAGCATTCCCTCGGCATTGCAGCATTCACTCCACAGTGCAGTATTCCCTCAACATTGCAATACTCCCTTAGCATTAAATCATTCCCTCAGCATTGCAGCATTCCATTAGCAGTGCAGCATTCCCAGGTCAGTGCGGCATTCCCTCCAAATTGCAGCATTCCCTCAGCAGTGCAGCATTCCCTCAGCATTACAGCATTCCCACAGCAGTGCAGCATTCCCTCAGCAGTTCAGCATTCCTTCAGCATTACAGCATTCCCTCGGCATTGCAGCATTCCCTCCACAGTGCAGTATTCCCTCAGCATTGCAAAACTACCTCATCATTGCAGCATTCCCTCCGCATTGCAGCATTCCCACATCAGTGCAGCATTCTCTTCACATTGCAGAATTCCCTCAGCATTGCAGCATTCCCACATCAGTGCAGCATTCCCACCACATTGCAGCATTCACTCAACAGTGCTGCATTCCCACAGCATTGTAGCATTCCCTCAGCATTGCAGAATTCCACATCAGTGCAGCATTCTGTCAGCAGTGCAGCATTCCCGCATTCCCATGTAAGTGCAGTATTCCCTCCACAATGCAGCATTCCCTCAGCAG
Organism: Chiloscyllium plagiosum; assembly: GCF_004010195.1. Lineage (NCBI taxonomy): Eukaryota > Metazoa > Chordata > Chondrichthyes > Orectolobiformes > Hemiscylliidae > Chiloscyllium > Chiloscyllium plagiosum. Next base: position 2,479 of record NW_025204181.1, read on the forward strand.
TGCAGCATTCCCTCCACAATGCAGCATTCCCTCAGCAGTGCAGCATTCCCTCCACATTGCTGCATTCCCAAGGCATTGCAGCATTCCTTCAGTATTGCAGCGTTCCCTCCACGGTGCAGTATTCCCTCAGCATTGCAATACTCCCTCAGCATTACAGCATTCCCTCAGCATCGCAGCATTCCCAAGTCAGTACGGCATTCCCTCCACCTTGCACCATTCCCTCAGCAATGCAGCATTCCCTCCACATTGCAGCATTCCCTCAGCAATGCAGCATTCCCTCCACAGTGCGGCACTCCCTCAGCATTGCAGCATTCCCTCCATCTTGCAGCATTCCCACATCAGTGCAGCATTCCAACCACATTGCAGCATTCACTCAACAGTGCAGCATTCACACAGCATTGTAGCATTCCCTCAGCATTGCAGCATTCCCACATCAGTGCAGCATTC
>NW_025204181.1:2972-9149 GCF_004010195.1 Chiloscyllium plagiosum
TGCAGCATTCCCTCCACAGTGCGGCACTCCCTCAGCATTGCAGCATTCCCACATCAGTACAGCATTCCAACCACATTGCAGCATTCACTCAACAGTGCAGCATTCACACAGCATTGTAGCATTACCTCAGCATTGCAGAATTCCACATCAGTGCAGCATTCTTTCCGCAGTGCAGCATTCCCTCCACAATGCAGCATTCCCTCAGCAGTGCAGCATTCCCTCAGCATTGCAGCATTCCCTCAGCAGTGCAGTATTCCCTCAGCACTGCAGCATTCCCTCCACATTGCAGCATTCCCTCAGCAGTGCAGCATTCCCACATCAGTGCAGCATTCCCTCAGCAGTGCAGCATTCCCTCCAGATTGCAGCATTCCCTCAGCATCGCAGCATTCCCTCGGCATTGCAGCATTCCCTCAGCATTACAACATTCCCTCAGCAGTGCAGCATTCCCAAGTCAGTGCAGCATTCCCTCCACATTTCAGCATTCACTCCACATTGCAGCATTCCCACATTAGTGCAGCATTCCCTCCACATTGCAGCATTCCCTCAGCAGTGCAGCATTCCCACGGCATTGCAGCATTCCCTCCACATTGCAGTATTCACTCTGCTGTGCAGCGTTCCCTCCATATTGAAGCATTCACTCAACAGTGCAGCATTCCCAAAGCATTGCAGCATTCCCTCTGCATTACAGTATTCCCATGTTAGTGAAGCATTCCCTCCACATTGCAGCATTCCCCTCCACATTGCAGCATTCCCTCAGCCGTGAGGCATTCCCTCCACAGTGAAGCATTCCCTCGGCATTGCAGCATTCCCTCAGCAGGACTGCATTCCCTCCAATTGCAGCATTCCCTCAGCATTGCAACATTCCCTCTGCATTGCAGCATTCCCTCAGCAATGCTGCATTCCCTCCATATTGCAGCATTCCCTTAGCATTGCAGCAATCCCTCAGCAGTACTGCATTCCCTCCAATTGCAGGATTCCCTCAGCATTGCAGCATTCACTCAGCATTGCAGCATTCCCTCAGCGATGCAGCATTCCCTCAGCAATGCTGCATTCCCTCCACATTGCAGCATTCCCTCAGCATTGCAGCATTCCCCTGTCAGTGCAGCATTCCCTTAGCATTGCAGCATTCCCTCGGCATTGCAGCATTCCCTCAGCATTGTAGCATTCATTCCACGGTGCAGTATTCCCTGAGCATTGCAGCATTCACTCCACAATGCAGCATTCCCACAGCATTGCAGTATTCTCTCAGCATTGCAGCATTCCCAAGTCAGTTCTGCATTCCCTCCACATTGCAGCATTCCCTCAGCATTACAGTATTCCCAAGTCAGTGCAGCATTCCCTCCGCATTGCAGCATTCCTTCAGCATTGCAGCATTCCACATCAGTGCAGCATTCCGTCAGCAGTACAGCATTCCCATGTCTGTGCAGCATTCCTTCCACATTGCAGCAATCCCTCCACATTGCAGCATTCCCTCAGCAGTGCAGCATTCCCTCAGCGTTGCAGCATTCCCTCAGCATTGCAGCATTCCCTCCCCGTTGCAGCATTCCCTCAGCATAGCAGCATTCCCTCAGCAGTGCAGCATTCCCTCCACATTGCAGCATTCCCTCTGAATTTCAGCATTCCTTCAGCAGTGCAGCCTTCCCTCAGCAGTGCAGCATTCCCTCAGAATTGTAGCATTCCTTCAGCAGTGCAACATTCCCTCCACATTGCAGCATTCCCTCCACATTGCAGTATTCCCTCAGCATTGCAGCATTCCCTCAGCATTGCAGCATTCCCTCAGCAGTGCAGTATTCCCTCGGCATTGCAGCAGTCCCTCCACATTGCAGCAGTCTCTCCGCATTGCAGTATTCCCTCAGCATTGCAGCAGTCCCTCCACATTGCAGTATTCCCTCAGCATTGCAGCATTCCCACAGCATTGCAACATTCCCTCCACATTGCAGCATTCTTTCAGCAGTGCAGTATTCTCAGCAGTGTGACATTCCCTCCACAGTGAAGCATTCCCTCAGCATTGCAGCATTCTCTTGGCATTGCAACATTCCCTCCACATTGCAGTATTCCCTCAGCATTGCAGCATTCCCACAGCATTGCAACATTCCCTCCACATTGCAGCATTCCCTCAGCAGTGCAGCATTCACGCAACATTGCAGCAATCCCTCCACATTGCACCAATCCTTCCACATTGCAGCATTCCCTTAGCAGTGCAGCATTCCCTCAGCATTGCAGCATTCCCTCAGCATTGCAGCACTCCCTCAGCAATGCAGCATTCCATCGGCATTGCAGCATTCGCTCAGCATTGCAGCATTCCCTCAGCATGGCAGCATTCCCACAGCAGTGTAGCATTCCCACATCTCTGCAGCTTTCCCACATCTGTGCATCATTCTCTCCACATTGCAGCATTCCCTCCACATTGCAAATATTCCCTCAGCAGTGCAGCATTTCCTCCACAATTCAGCATTCCCTCAGCACTGCAGCTTTCCCTTGGCACTGCAGCATTCGCTCAGCAGTGCAGCATTCCCTCACCATTGCAGCATTCGCTCAGCAGTGCAGCATACCCTCAGCATTGCAGCATTCCCACAGCAGTGCAACATTCTCTCCACATTGCAGCTTTCCCTCAGCATTGCAGCATTCCTTCAGCAGTGCAGTATTCCCTCAGCAGTGTGGCATTCCCTCCACAGTGAAGTATTCCCTCTGCATTGCAGCATTACCTCAGCATTGCAGCATTCCTTCAGCATTGCATCATCCCCTCAGCATTGCAGAATTCCCTCAGCAATGCAGCATTCCCACAGCAGTTCTGCATTCTCTCCACATTACAGCATCCCCTCCACATTGCAGTATTCCCTCCAGTTTTCACCATTCCCTCCACATTGCAGCATTCACTCCACATTGCAGCATTCCCACAGTAGTGCAGCATTCCCTCCACATTGCAGCATTCCCTCAGCAGTGCAGCATTCCCTCAGCAGTGTGGCATTCCCCCCACAGTGAAGCATTCCCTCAGCATTGCAGCATTCACTCAACAGCGCAGCATTCCCTCAGCAGTGCAGTATTCCCTCAACATTGCAGCATTCCCTCAGCAGTGCTGCCTTCCCTCCAATTGCAGGATTCCCTCAACATTGCAGCATTCCATCAGCAATGCAGCATTCCCGCAGCAGTGCTGCATTCCATCCACATTGCAGCATTCTCTCAGCATTGCAGCATTCCCCTGTCAGTGCAGCATTCCCTCGGCATTGCAGCATTCCCTCAGCATTGCAGCATTCACTCCACAGTGCAGCATTACCACAGCATTGCAGTATTCTCTCAGCATTGCAGCGTTCCCAAGTCAGTACGGCATTCCCTCCACATTGCAGCATTCCCTCCACATTGCAGCATTCCCACATCTGTGCAGCATTCCCTTCACATTGCAGAATTCCCTCAGCATTGCAGCATTCCCACATCAGTACAGCATTCCCACCACATTGCAGCATTCACTCAACAGTGCAGCATTCCCACAGCATTGTAGCATTATCTCAGCATTGCAGAATTCCACATCAGTGCAGCATTCTTTCCGCAGTGCAGCATTCCCTCCACAATGCAGCATTCCCTCAGCAGTGCAGCATTCCCTCAGCATTGCAGCATTCCGTTGACATTGCAGTATTCCCTCAGCACTGCAGCATTCCCTCCACATTGCAGCATTCCCTCCACAGTGCGGCACTCCCTCAGCATTGCAGCGTTTCCTCCACGGTGCAGTATTCGCTCAGCATTGTAGCATTCCCTCAGCATTGCAGAATTCCACATCAGTGCAGCATTCTTTCAGCAGTGCAGCATTCCCTCCACCATGCAGGATTCCCTCAGCAGTGCAGCATTCCCTCCACCATGCAGCATTCCCTCCACATTGCAGCATTCCCTCAGCAGTGCAGCATTCCCACATCAGTCCAGCATTCCCTCAGCAGTGCAGCATTCCCTCCAGATTGCTGCATTCCCTCAGCATCGCTGCATTCCTTCGGCATTGCAGCATTCCCTCAGTATTACAACATTCCCTCAGCATTGCAGCATTCCCTCATCATTGCAACATTCCCTCAGCAGTGCAGCATTCCCAAGTCAGTGCAGCATTCTCTCCACATTTCAGCATTCACTCCACATTGCGACATTCCCACATTAGTGCAGCATTCCCTCCACATTGCAGCATTCCCTCAGCAGTGCAGCATTCCCACGGCATTGCAGCATTCCCTCCACATTGCAGTATTCACTCCGCTGTGCAGCGTTCCCTCCATATTGAAGCATTCACTCAACAGTGCAGCATTCCCACAGCATTGCAGCATTCCCTCTGCATTACAGTATTCCCATATTAGTGAAGCATTCCCTCCACATTGCAGCATTCCCTCCACATTGCAGCATTCCCTCAGCCGTGTGGCATTCCCTCCACAGTGAAGCATTCCCTTGGCATTGTAGCATTCCCTCAGCAGTACTGCATTCCCTCCAATTGCAGGATTCCCTCAACATTGCAACATTCCCTCTGCATTGCAGCATTCCCTCAGCATTGCAGCATTCACTCCACGGTGCAGTATTCCCTGAGCATTGCAGCATTCACTCCACAGTGCAGCATTCCCACAGCATTGCAGTATTCTCTCAGCATTGCAGCATTCCCAAGTCAGTGCAGCATTCCCTCCATATTGCAGCATTCCCTCAGCATTACAGAATTCCCATGTTAGTGCACCATTCCCTCCACATTGCAGCATACCAAAGTCAGTGCAGCATTCCTTCCACATTGCAGCATTCCCTCAGCATGCAGCATTCCCTCAGAATTGCAGCATTCCTTCAGCAGTGCAACATTCCTTCAGAATTGCAGCATTCCTTCAGCAGTGCAGCATTCCCTCACCATTGCAGCATTCCCCCCACATTGCATTATTCCCACAGCATTGCAGTATTCCCTCAGCCGTGCAGCATTCCCTCAGCATTGCAAAATTCCCTCCACATTGCAATATTCCCATGGCATTGCCGCATTCCCTCCGCATTGCAGTATTCCCTCCATTGCAGCATTCCCTCCACATTGCAGCATTCCCTCAGCATTGCAGCATTCCCTCTGCATTGCGGCACTCCCACAGCATTGCAGCATTCCCTCCACATTACAATATTCCCACAGCATCGCAGCATTCCCTCCACATTGTCGCATTCTCACGGCATTGCAGCATTCCCTCAACATTGCAGCATTCCCTCAGCAATGCAGCATTACCTCCACATTGTAGCATTCCCTCCACATTGTAGCATTCCCTCAGCATTGCAGCATTCCCTAAGTAGTGCAGCATTCCCCTGTCAGTGTAGCATTCCCACAGCTCTGCAGATTCCAACATCTGTGCTGCATTCTCTCTACATTGCAGAATTCCTTCCTCATTGCAGCATTCCCACAGCATTGCAGCATTCCCTCGGCATTGCAACATTCCCTCAGAATTGCAGCATTCCCACAGCATTGCTACATTCCATCCACATTGCACCATTGACTCAGCATTGCAGCATTCCCACAGCAGTGCAGCATTCCCACAGGTCTGCAGGATTCCAACATCTGTGCAGCATTCCCTTGGCATTGCAGAATTCCTTCCACATTGCAGCATTCCCTCAGCATTGCAGCATTCCCTCAGCAGTGCAGCATTCCCTCGACATTGCAGCATTCCCTCCACGTTGCAGCATTCCCTCAGCATTGCAGCATTCCCTCAGCAGTGCAGCATTCCATCCACATTGCAGCATTCCCTCAGCATTGCAGCATTCCCTCCACTTTGCAGCATTCCCTCCACATTGCAGCATTCCCTCAGCAGTGCAGCAGTCCCTCCACATTGCAGCATTCCATCCACATTGCAGCATTCCCTCAGCAGTGCAGCATTCCCTCCACATTGCAGCAGTCCCTCCACATTGCAGCATTCCCTCAGCATTGAAGTATTCCCTCAGCATTGCAGCATTCCATCAGCATTGCAACATTCCCTCCACATTGCAGCATTCCTTCAGCAGTGCAGTATTCCCTCAGCAGTGTGGCATTCCCTCCAGAGTGAAGCATTCCCTCAGCATTGCAGCATTCATTCAATAGTGCAGCATTCCCTCAGCAGTGCCGTATTCCCTCCACAGTGCAGCATTCCCTCAGCATTGCAGCATTCACTCAACAGTGCAGCATTCGCTCAGCACTGCAGCATTCACTCAACAGTGCAGTATTCCCTC
>NW_025204182.1:0-2115 GCF_004010195.1 Chiloscyllium plagiosum
AAGTGCATCATAATTACCTTTGCCCCAGCTACAATTCTCGCCCTGCAGTACATGCCTATCCCTTTCCATCAGAAAAGTAAACATAACCGAACTGTGGTCACTATCACCAAAGTGCTCGCCTAACTCCAAATCTAACACCTGGCCTGGTTCATTACCCCATATGAAATCCAATGTGGCTTCACTTCTTGTTGGCCTATTTACATACTGAAGAAGGGTTAAACCTGAAACATCGACTTGTGCATCATCTGATGCTGCCTGGCTTGCTGTGTTCTTTCAGCCTCCTGCCTGTCTATTTTGGATTCCAGCATCTGTTTTTTTTTGTCTCCATCTACATATAGAGCCAGAAACTCTCCTGCACACATTGGACAAAAACTGACCCATCTAAAATACTCAAACTATTACATTTCCAGTCAATATTAGGAAAGTTAATATCTCCCATAACAACTACCCTGTTACTTTCACTCCTATCCAGAATTATCTTTTGTAATCCTTTCCTCTCCGTACCTGAAACTTTCAGAGGCCTATAGAAAACTCCCAACAGGGTGACCTCTCCTTTCCTGTTTCTAACCTCAGCCCATACTTCTTCAGTAGATGAGTACTCAACAAATGTTCTTTCTGCCACCGTAATACTGTCCTTGACTAATAATGCTACATCCCCACTCTCTTTTACCACCTTCCCTGATCTTAGTGAAACATCTAAACGCGAGAACCTGCAACAGCCACTACTGTCCTCCTAGGTTAAGCTAATGAACCAGTTAACTTGTGTCAGCAACTGCGAGAAAACCCAAAACTTCAAATTGTTCAACAATAAAAACTGAAAAAACCCTGCAAAAGTTGCATATCAGAAAGTAAAACAGAAACTGTTGAGAAAGCTGTGCAGGTCTGGCAGTAGCTGTGGACAGAAATCAGAGTTAACGTTTCGGGTGAAGTAACTGTTCCTCAGATGTGATGGTAGGGGATAAGAAAATATTGATTTCTATGGAGAAGATAAGGTGGGGAGGGGTAAGGAGTAAACGAGAGGTGGTTATACAACCCAAAGACAGAGAAGAACAGTTCAACAGAAAAAAAACAAAGAGTGGAAAATGATTTGGCTAGGAGGGTAAACAAATCTTAATATGAACTATCAGTGATTAACAATGAACTCTGTACTAGTGGACTGTGTGATAACAAGGTCTGATGAGTGAAAGTTGGGGTACGAACATGGGACAGTTCAAGTGCTAAAACTGTTGAACTCGATATGGAGTCCAAAAGGCTCCACTCTTGCAAGAGAGAAGAGACAGTACAAGCGGAAAATGATGTGCTGTTCATCCAGTTTGCGCTGAGCTTTGCTGGAGCACTGAAGCAAGCCTGAGACAGATGTCAGGCAGAGAACAGTTTGGGGCGTTGAAGTGGCAGGAAAATGGAAGCTCAGTATCTTTGATACAAACAGAACATAAGTGTTCTGAGAACTGGTCACCCAGTCTATGTTTCATTTCTCCAATATAGAGGAGACGACATTTAAAGCAGGGAATGCAGTAAACTGGGCTGTGTGAAATTCACGCAGAGGGTGATACAAGTATGGAATGAACTAATGGAGAAATTGATGAAGGTTGAGTATGATTACAACATTTGGAAGGCATCTGGATTTGTCAATGAATAGGTAGGGATTAGATGCTGGCAACTGTCACTACATTAACTTAGAATATTTGGTCTGCATGGACGAGTTGGACCAAAGTTTCCATGCTGTACATCTCTATGAGGTTGTGACTCCAACTGGAGAAACCAAGGTTCATGATCCTTTGGATGTCCCTCATGCTTGTGGGATGGTAGGTAAGGGCAATGGAGATCCTATTACTCTTGTGGGACGGAAGAGACAGTACGAGGGCTGAAGTGTGGGAGGTAGATCAGACCTGGCTGAGGACCCTGTCATCAACAGTGCTAGGATATCTTTGGTTGAAGAAGAAGGTGGAAATTGTGGAGCCTTCCTTGTTAAAATTGTCATAATTAGAAAAGGTGCAAAAGAGACGGAGGAAGTGGGAGAACAGAATAATGTTTTTCCAGAAAGCAGGGTGCGTGGATGTATTGCCAAGGTAACTGTGGGTGTCAGTGGAGATGTGGGAAAACCAGGAGATTGGA
>NW_025204182.1:2414-9149 GCF_004010195.1 Chiloscyllium plagiosum
AAATAAATGAGGGAAGATTAGACGGCCTCACAGAGCTAATGTCGACAGCTTTGTTAATACCCTTAGTCCGTGAAAGGCATGCACGCACAAACAAATGGCCCATTCTTTGCCATTGCCTATCCCATTCTTGCTGCAATTGGTGCTCCTGGTAAGCGATGGACCATGATAAAGTTTGTTTTGAAGTTTACAGATATTCTGTCTCTTCCCTTTCAGGAACAAATTCGTTCTTTTTTAATATTAATTATTATTTTAATGTAAGGAACTCAAATAGGCTATGTATATAGGTGAAATATATAACATGAATTATAGTGAAAGATAGTGCATGACTTGCACTCAAAGTATACTAACAGATATCGTTGCCAATTCATAGAAATACAGCTAATCATATCACAGCAATATGAGTAATAATTTATGGTATTGGACAAACATTGATCTATTAGAATATTTTTTATCAGTCCAGTGAAATGCAATCAAATGTGTTTACTTCCATGCAGCACAAATGACGTATCAGTATCAGTATTGCCTTTTTCTTTTCATAGTAATTATCAGAGTAGATACATTTTATAATACAATTCATTGATTGAGTCAGTCTGCTATGCGAACTCTTGCATTAAACTTCAGTTAGTTTTCACTGAGGAGCACTGAATGCTAATGTGGTCCTATATTCACTTATATTTAAAAGAGGGATTTCATGTGAAAATTGTCAATTATGCATTGTGCTTGTGCTGATATGTTTTTATACATTAGCGTATTCTTTCGGCAAAGTTATGCTTCCTAATATAGGACCAATCTGAAACAAGTAGTTTAGAGGACGAAAAGGGCTCATTAAATATCTTTAGTAAAAGGGTTAAAATATCCCAAAGCCTTTTATTCGTATATAAGGGGCAAGAGGGTAACGAGAGAAAGTGTTGGCTCACACAAGGTCAAAGGAAAATTAGGAGAAAATAGGTGAGATTCTTAATGAGTACTTTGCATTAGTATTCACCGAGGAGAGGGCAATAACAGATGTTGAAGTAAGGGATAATAGGTTGATTACTATAGGTCTAGTCGGTATAAGGAGGAAGGAAGTGTTGGGTATTTTGAAAAAGGCATTAAGGTGGACATGTCCCCAGTCTGGATGGGATCTATCCCAGGTTACTGAGGGAAGTGAGAGAGGAAAAAACTGCGGCCTTGACAGATATCTTTGCAGATCTTTGAATACAGGTCAAATCCCGGAGGACTGGAGAATGCTAATGTTGTCCCTTGTTTAAGACAGATAGCAGGGACAATTCAGGCAATTAATGACATGTGAGCCTGACATCGGTGGTAGGGAAGCTGCTTAAGAAAGTACTGAGGGATAGGATCTATTCCCATTTTTTTCAGTGATAAGTAACATGGTTTTGTGCAAGGAAGGCCATGTCTTACCAATTTAATAGAGTTCTTTGAGGAAGTGACAAAGTTGATTGATGAGGAAAGGACTGCAGATGTCATATACATGGACCTCAGTAAAGCATTTGATAAGGTTCCCCATGGTAGGTTGATGGAGAAAGTGAAGTTGAGTGGGGTCCACTGTGCACTAGCTAGATGGATAGAGAACTGAGTCTAGATTAGAGTGGTGCTGGAAAAACACAGCAGTTCAGGCAGCATCCGAGGAGCAGCAAAATCGAGGCAAAAGCCCTTCATCAGGAATACAGCTGGGCAACAGGAGACAGACAATAATAATGGAAATGAGTTTCTCAAAATGGAGAACTGTGACCAGTGGTGTTCCATAGGGATCCGTGCTTGGACTACTGTCGTTTGTGATATACATAAATGATCTCGAGGAAGGTATAGGTGATTTAATTAGCAAGTTTGCATTTGACATTACGATTGATGGGAGCAGCAGATAGTGAAGGGTACTGTCAGAGAATGCAGCAGAATATAGGTAGTTGGGCGGAGAAATGGGCGGAGAATCCCGTGATGCATTTTGGAAGATCAATTTCAAGAGCGAGTTAAACAGTATATGGAAAGGTCCTGGGGAAAAATGATGTACAGAGAGATCTTCAGGTTCTTTGTTCCCTCAAGGTGACAACGCAACTTGAGAGAGTGGTCAAGAAGGCATGCAGCATGGGTTCCTTCATTAGATGGAGTATTGAGTACAAGACTTGACAGGTCATGTTACACTTATATAAGACTTTGGCTCAACCAGTGTACTCCCTGTGCAGCTGTACAGGGAAAATCAGGGCCTATCTCTCTGCCCTCACCTGCCATAACCAGTAACCAAATCCAGAGGTAGTGGCATGGAGCTGCTGAGTCTGTGACCCCATTCCAGCTGAGGAGTATCCTTCTTCCCTTCTCCTTAATCCCAATGCCCTGTCCTGACTGTGCCTCCTTTCTGGATGGATGGGTCTTGCATATGGGTTCCAATCAAACAACATCAGGTCAAATTTTCCCATCCTGACAATAGTGTTTTGTTTTTGAAAGAACCATCTGATTAGTCCTAGTCTCCACTTTCTGCCTTGTTTCCCATTACCTACAAACTCCTCTTCTTTAATAACATTTCAGTCTTCCATCAACAAGAATGCACAAAAAAGGTTAACTGTGGCTATGGCGTCTGATGCAAACCACAGTGCATTTAGGACAAAAATCAACAGATCTATACGTCAGAAATGTCCAGTGATAGGTAGATAGCATAGAAAAATAATGGATTTCAAGTAGAAGAACCATGCCCTCGTTACATAGTAGGATGTTTGAGTTGTGTATTTGGCCTTTTTTGTATGTTCCCATAGTATTTCTTCTTTAATTTCTCACAGCAAACTTGGTGGCAATCTTAATCCTTTGCCTGGGATGATGCGGTCTGTCTCAGTGCATCTCATTCTACCTGGTCACGATAGCAGTGACCGATTTCCTTGTCATTGCCAATGGGTGCATCCTCAATCGGATTGGCTGAATCTATTTTCGTAATAGTATCCTGCCCACTACTCCTGGATGCAAACTCATGACTATGCTTATCTTTGCCACTCTGGATTGCTTGGTCCAGCTGGCAGTGGCCTTCACCTTTGACCGTTTTGTGGCCATCTGCTTACAGTTTTTCCAGCACCACATTTTTCAACTCTGGTCTCCAGCATCTCCAGTCATCACTTTCTCCTTCTATTACACGGTGTCCACTTGGAAGGCCTTTGATTCGCTCGACCACATATTAACTCATTTTCTCCACTTCCTCCTTACTCTGCTGCTCAATACCTTGACAGTAAGAAATATCTTAATTGCTGGGAGGGCGCACAGGAGACTCCAGAGCACAGAGAATCGTGGAAACCGCAGGAGATCCATTGTCTGCTGTTCACCATCTCACTCAGCTTCCTCCTCCAATGGGTCACTCACGTCATACAGTATGGGTTTCTTTCACAGCCCGGATTTCAATGATCCACCATACATCCTTCACGAGACAACCAATATGCTCCATATACTTAGGTCCTGTAACAATGTTTTCATCTACGCAGTGACCCAGAACAAATTCCGAGAGGAGTTGAAGCAGGTCCTAATTTACCCCTTTACCATTTTCATTGTTGTTTAAAACAAGAAAACACTGTAAAACGCACTCCAGTTACTTTGTTTAAATTTGTGCCATTCAATGTGTAGTACTCTATTTCTCTCAATATAGAGCCAAATTCCCATACTTCAGAGATGCATATATCACACTCCAGTACCCATAGTTCACTGTTCTCAATATTAAACGAACGTTGAACTATATGATGTGCTGCTTCTTTGTTGACATGACAAACTACTCTCTTTGATGAAATGTGAAGACTCCCACGATCTCTCCCGTTATCTGGTCCTATGATTAGATTGGATTAGATTCCATACAGTATGGAAACAGGCCCTTCGGCCCAACAAGCCCACACAACCCTCCGAACAGTTGCCCATCCAGATCCATTCCCCTATCCTATATTTACCCTAGACTAATGCACCTAACACTATGGGCAATTTAGCATTGCCAATTCACTTGACCTGCCCACTTTGGATGGTGGGAGGAAACTGGAGCACCCGGAGTTAATCCACGCAGACACAGAGAGAAGCTGCAAACTCCACACAGTCCCCCGAGGTGGAAATCGAACCCTGGTACCTAACATTGCGAGGCAGCAGTGCTAACCACTGAGTCACTGGCGACAATGTTTATGCATCATTGAAAATGACTGAAACAATATTCTGCTTATTCTTCAAATTATGTTTCTGAATTCTGTCTCAGCACAGAATTGCAATGTTGCAAATGCACAAAAAAGGTTAACTGTGGCTATGGCGTCTGATGCAAACCACAGTGCATTTAGGACAAAAATCAACAGATCTATACGTCAGAAATGTCCAGTGATAGGTAGATAGCATAGAAAAATAATGGATTTCAAGTAGAAGAACCATGCCCTCGTTACATAGTAGGATGTTTGAGCGGTGTATTTGGCCTTTTTTGTATGTTCCCATAGTATTTCTTCTTTCATTTCTCACAGCAAACTTGGTGGCAATCTTAATCCTTTGCCTGGGATGATGCGGTCTGTCCCAGTGCATCTCATTCTACCTGGTCACGATAGCAGTGACCGATTTCCTTGTCATTGCCAATGGGTGCATCCTCAATCGGATTGGCTGAATCTATTTTCGTAATAGTATCCTGCCCACTACTCCTGGATGCAAACTCATGACTATGCTTATCTTTGCCACTCTGGATTGCTTGGTCCAGCTGGCAGTGGCCTTCACCTTTGACCGTTTTGTGGCCATCTGCTTACAGAGCCTGAAGACCAGATATTGTACAGAGAAATCTGCATCACTGGTCATAGGAACGGTCTGTGCCTTGAGTTTTACAAAAACAATGTTCCTTTCTACATCATCTTTAAGCCCATGTACTTTGTGGATGGGTTGCCTTGGTTCTTCATTATCAAGTCCTTCTATTACACAGTGTTGAAAAATGTGGTGCTGGAAAAACACAGCAGGCCAGGCAGCACCCGAGGAGCAGGAGAATCGACGTTTCGGGCATAAGCCCTTCTTCACGAATCCTAAAGAAGGGCTTATGCCTGAAACGTGGATTCTCCTGCTCCTCGGATGCTGCCTAGCCTGCTATGTTTTTCCAGCACCACATTTTTCAACTCTGGTCTCCAGCATCTCCAGTCATCACTTTCTCCTTCTATTACACGGTGTCCACTTGGAAGGCCTTTGATTCGCTCGACCACATATTAACTCCTTTTCTCCACTTCCTCCTTACTCTGCTGCTCAATACCTTGACAGTAAGAAATATCTTAGTTGCTAGTAGGGCGCACAGGAGACTCCAGAGCACAGAGAATCGTGGAAACCGCAGGAGATCCATTTTCTGCTGTTCACCATCTCACTCAGCTTCCTCCTCCAATGGGTCACTCACGTCATACAGTATGGGTAACTTTCACAGCCCGGATTTCAATGATCCACCATACATCCTTCATGAGACAACCAATATGCTCCATATACTTAGGTCCTGTAACAATGTTTTCATCTACGCGGTGACCCAGAAAAAATTCCGAGAGGAGTTGAAGCAGGTCCTAATTTACCCCTTTACCATTTCCATTATTGTTTAGAACAGGATAACACTGTAAAACGCACTCCAGTTACTTTGTTTAAATTTGTGCCATTCAATGTGTAGCACTCTATTTCTCTCAATATAGAGTCAAATTCCAATACTTCAGAGATGCATATATCACACTCCAGTAGCCACAGTTCACTGATCTCAATATTAAACGAACGTTGAACTATATGATGTGCTGCTTCTTTGTTGACATGACAAACTACTCTCTTTGATGAAATGTGAAGAGTCCCACGATCTCTCCCGTTATCTGGTCCTATGATTAGATTGGATTAGATTCCATACAGTATGGAAACAGGCCCTTCAGCCCAACAAGCCCACATCAACCCTCCGAACAGTTGCCCATCCAGATCCATTCCCCTATCCAATATTTACCCTAGACTAATGCACCTAACACTATGGGCAATTTAGCATTGCCAATTCACTTGACCTGCCCACTTTGGATGGTGGGAGGAAACTGGAGCACCCGGAGTTAATCCACGCAGACACAGAGAGAAGCTGCAAACTCCACACAGTCCCCCGAGGTGGAAATCGAACCTTGGTCCCTGACATTGCGAGGCAGCAGTGCTAACCACTGAGTCACTGGCGACAATGTTTATGCATCATTGAAAATGACTGAAACAATATTCTGCTTATTCTTCAAATTATGTTTCTGAATTCTGTCTCAGCACACATTTGTTGCAATGTTGCATACAATAAGAGAAAAAGTTTACCATTTGTAACATAAGGCTGTACAATCTGAGATCGTTAAGCATATTCTACAAATGAATGTCTAATTTCGTTTTTCCTTTCATTCTTTCTTCATTCTCTTTCTACCTGTTTCTTTCTCTCTATATTGCCTTTTTATTTCCTAGCTTGCTTGCCTTTATTTCCGGCCTTTTCAGTTCATTCGGCCCAAAATGGGCCTGCATAGCCTAAGAAAAGGTGCAGACCAACTCTAATTTCATCTTGCAGCACGTGATGTGAGGCCTTTCACGTTATAATTGAGGTTGTACATGACCAACACAAAGTGAATTCCAATAACCCACTTTTACCAATCATCTTAAAACTGTTGTATTCTAAATTACTGCTCTGCTCAGGCAAATGTATCTTTGCAGTTTACTTTATCTGTGTTCCTCATAATTTGTTGCATCTCAATTAAGTTCACCCTCAGTCTCCTCTGTTCTAAGGGAAACTATTCT
>NW_025204183.1:0-3932 GCF_004010195.1 Chiloscyllium plagiosum
CTCTCAACATCACCCTGTCACCCGAGGTGTGATGACCCTTAAAATAAACCATAATTTGTGATCTCATTAATGAGAAAGTGGTCCTTTGAGACTCTATTCTTTCCATGTTAACATTTTAATTTTTTCAAAAATATTTTTATTCAGAGAAAATCTTTTCAATGCTTCAATGAACCAATAAGTACCCAACTCAAAAAACAATATAAATTGAACACAATTACACCCATATGGCATGTACATAAGAAAAGGTAAATCAATGGACCGAAGAGAAATAAAAATAATAAAAAAACGAATAGTAGAACTCAGTGTAACAAAACTATAGCTCTCAATCTTCAAGAGCATTAACTAATACATGTTCATTTGTTTGTAATTCTTCCTCTCTGAACATTAGATTCATTAGTCAAGTCCGTCATAGCTATATAAATGTCCTTATTAGAGTGGCAGATCAGCCTGTACCTTGGTAATTCAAAAGGGCCGCCATGTCTTATAAAAATCCTCTATTTTATGGTGCAACATACCTTTAAAAAGTCCAAAGGGCTATGCTCCATGACGAGGTTACGACAACCCAACAGACCCAGGGGGTTTTCAGACACCCAACACAACAGAATCTTTTGTATTCTGAACTCAGAGAGTGAGGGTATTGCAGTTTTTTTTCCATGCACATCTGAGTAAAGTAGACTGGGTAGGCCCAGGAAAAGGGAAACCTGACCCATCTCCAATTCTGTCTGCAAGATCTTCTCCATCCCAGCGAACACACCGCTCCTATAGCGCCTGTGGAAGGTCAACAAGCAATGATTAAAAGTGTCCATAGTCATTTTGTATTTAAGACATACTCCCACCTTGAATTTTGAGAGAGTATCTGGGGCCAGATAGACTCTATGAAGTATCTTCAACTTCAGGGCAAGAGTCTTCTTACAGATCGAAATACTTCTTGCATTTTCACAAATATTCTCCCCTGTGTCCGAAGAGATCTGAACCGCCAAAACTCTTTGCAGACATCAGAAAGGCACAAAGTCTCGTCTAAGGGGGCACTCTCCAACAAATGAAAAAGGGTACTGACAGAGAGTGTGTTCTTAGCAATAAGCACCCTCTTCTCTGTATCGGATCTGTACGGGTCTGTTAAAAGCGTGGTTCTTTTCTGAATAACATCTCTGATCTGATAAAAAGAAAACAGAAGAGATCTCTACTCGGTAGTCTATAGTTACGACTTATTTGATCAAAGAACAGCCTTGTTTCTCCCTCAGATAAACCATCAAAGCAAGATACACCCACGAGTTGTCCATAGTTTAAACATGGAATCCAGTATCCCCGGTCGGAAACATGGTACACCACGTTTTGGGGCAAGAAATGAGGTTTGGCTTTATTGCCCTAGATCGGACACATTGCCCTCCTTACTTTAAAATTATTGATATTTGTTGGGAAATAGTAATACTTCATAACTGTCCTCATTTTGTCTATGAGTAGCAGCCTTATAAGAGAGCACTTTGCTTGAGAAGCTTCAATATCTAACCATATTAACGCCGAAGCCTCACTAACATCGGGTAAAGAAGATCTTAATTGATAGCTTTTAATATCCGGGAGATCTACTCCCCACAAACTGTGGGGTCGTTGTAATTTGGTTAACTTGGTAAGGGGCCTCTTATGGTGACAAATCAGAGCAACATCATCCATTTAGTCTCCTAAATGTCTGTCTGGGAAACATCAAAGAAAACATTCACACGGGGTATAGCAAACAAGGGAGGGAATTCATGTTAATAAGAGCTATCTGACCCAGCCAGGATATTGGAAGTGCCTCCCGTCTTCGAAGGTCTTGTTTAATTTTGTAAAACAAATGGACAAATCCCACGTTAAATATAAGTTCAAAGATAGGATTAATGAATATACCGAAATAGGGAACATCCCCATTACCCCCTGGGACCATTGAAAAGGAAATCAGGATTCTCCCACGGCATCAGGTATTTCCCTGAGTTCACCCAGAGGCATCGCCTCCGACTTTGTAAAATCAATAGTATAGCCGGAAAAGGCACCAAACGAACTGATGCATTGCATGAGGTGAGGTACCAAAACTGTGGGATTTAACAAAAATTAAGACCATCATCTGCAGACAATTTAATCTTACGTGATTTCTATCCCACTTCTAGGGCAGATATGTGGGTGTCCCTGCAGATGGCATTCCGCAGTGGCTCAATCACCATCGTAAACAACACTGGCGTCAACAACCTTGTCTATTGCCTCTAGAAATATTAGTTTTACAGGATCGTACACAGAGGGTCACTTTCAAGGACCCTCGCCCACTTGATAAAATCTTTGCCAAGACCAAACCATTCTAACGTATAGAAGAGATACAGCTACTCAACCCAAGCAAATGCCTTCTCTGCATCTTAAGAGATCATTAATACCTGTATAATTTGCTGTTGGCACAGTTGAATCATATTGAGTAATCTCCGAACATTGTTGGAATATCTGCAGCCTTTTAGAAGCCGGTTTGTTATACTTCGACAATAGAAGGATAAATAGTTTCCATCCTTAATGTAAGGGACTCAGACAGAATTTTGAAATCAACATTTAGAAGTGAGATGGACGTATAGGAAGCACAATCTTTTGGTGTCTTCCTTTTCTTAAAAATAAGAGAGATATGAGCCTCTCCTAAGGATGGTGGGACGCAGTCGTGACTGTGTGAGTGACGAACATAGTAAGCATCGGCTCTGACAACAGGTTTATAAATTCCTCATAAAACTCACGTGGACATTTGTCATGACCGGGCGCCTTTCCGCCTGGAAGCTGTTTTACACCCTCCAGCACTGGCAATGGTGCATTAAGGCAAGACGCTTATTTGGGGGTTACCTCTGGAAGGTCCAACTTCTTGAAGAAAGATTCCATCGTAATCCATCTATCCTCATAATGCTCAGTCTGATATAATTCAGAGTAAAATCTCCGAAATGCTGCTTTAATCTTTATGGTATCGCCTGAAAGTGTCCCAGTACCTTCCCTAATTGAGTTAATGGCTTTGGGGCTCTCTTTTTCATTGCAAGATATGCTAAATACTTTCCCGGTTTATCACCATGCTCAAACAGCCTTTGTTTTGCAAAAGTACAAAAGTACATTCCTCCTTGGCTGTCTATGTGAGCATGGAATTCACTGCAGACCGAAGCGTTGTGATTCTCTGCCACCGACGGTCTATCACAGTATGCCCTCTCGGCTGCCTTCAACCATGTCTGAAGCAAGTGTTCCTGTTCCAGCTTCTGCCGCATCCTAAGGAATTATTCCTTTGGCATAAGCCTCAGCAATTTTCCATAGAGTGGATGTGTTACTGGTTGAATCTGAATTAATGGCTAAGAAATGTCTGAATTCATTACAGAAATACTCAATGTACTTACTATCCTTAAGAATAAAGGGATTCGCCACTGTCTCGAACCTGCTATATTGCCCTTAATCTTAACCAGTAAGTATGCTGCTGCATGGTCAGAATTGGCAATATTCCTAATTGTACAGAAACCACTGAATCGAAGATTGCTGCAAGGTGAGGAAGAGATCAACACTAGCGTTGTATTTCTGCGGGTTAAAGAAGAAAGTAAAATCCCTATTTATGAGGTAGATCTGCCTCCATACATCCACCAGCCCCCATTCCACACAAAAATCCACGAATTGCTTAGATTGGAAAGATGGTGCTGGGAGCCTTTGGGCATACTATCCACCGTGGGTGCAAAAGACAATTGAAATCTCCTCCTACGATAATGTGCTACGAATAAAGATTACTTAATTTAGAAAATGCATCTATGAGGAATTTAAGGCAGTGAGCTGGGGGCAATGAACATTTAAACTACTGCTTTCTTCCCCATATATCTTTAAGGGTTATGATCCTCCCGTGGGTGTCTAATACAATCTCCTAATTTAAATGAAAGATTCTTCCTCACCAGTATGGTTTCTCTCCTATT
>NW_025204183.1:5829-9150 GCF_004010195.1 Chiloscyllium plagiosum
GCTGAGAGTGGTTCTATCCTCCTGCTGGTTTTTTCTTCAATCATGGTTTCAATCATTTCCATAACTTGGTGAACTCGGTGCCCAAGACCTGGTGAGTAACTCGGTCCATTGACCGAGCAGAGGGTGTTACCGTTGCGGCCACAGGCATGCTGACAGCTTCTGACGGGTGCGCTGCGTGTTGGGACTTACTCGATCCTTTCCCATGTTTTGTCATTTCCACTTGACAAAATGGCATTAGTAAGGATTCTATAGCTCTTTTAGTGTCCAATTGTAAGTAAATGACTGTGGTGGGGTGGGATAGAGCATTACTGTGATGCAGAGATCAGCAAAGCTGACCTTTCAGATCGCTGCCATCTTGTTTCCCCTTTAAAACTTTATCCATGTTATCATTTCGTTTAATTCCTGGATAATCTGGAGCCGTGTCATTCAGTCCCACTGTCTACAGTTTCCCCAACACTGCACATTGCTGCCCACTCCTCGATAATCCTTGACTCATCTGTGATTCGTGAACCTTGCCTCAAAAATATTCAATATCTCTTTCTCGAATGGTCTGCAGGGAAGTGTTCCAAAGACTCACTACACCCTGAGAAAACAAAACTAAACAGACTCATCGGTGTGTGAGATGAGTTTTATTTTTGCATTCTTATCTGAGAAAGGATATAGTAAAACTGGACGCAATTCAGAGGTGTTTCGTTTAATTTATTCCATGCATGAAGGGTTGATATTATGGGGACTTTAACAGGTTACCTTTGGAGTGAGAGCTGATCGTATTGAAATATACAAAGCCTTGAGGAGAGTGAACCAGGTATGTACTGACTGGGAGTTTGTAGAGCCCAAACTTGATGCTGTTGTCATTGAATCCCTACAGTGTGGAAGCAGGACATTCGACCAATCGAGTCCATACCACCTACCGAACAGTATCCCACCAGACCTGTCCCCCTACCCTATCCATGTAACCCTGCATTTCTCATTACTAACCCACTTAACCTTCACATCCCTGGTCACTCTGGGTAATTTAGCATGGCCAATCAAACTAAGCTGCACATCTTTGAACTGTGGGAGGAAACTGGAGTACTGAGAAGGAACCCACACAGACACGGGAAGAATGTTCAAACTCCACATAGAGTGTCGGACGAGGTTGGAATTGAGCTCAGCTCCTTGCTGACATGAGGTAGCAGTGCTAACCAAAAATCTACCATGCTGCTCCGTTAGCCCTTTTAGTTACCTGCGGCCGACGAAAGAAATCTGCCTGACTTGTTCCTATCACTGAACCTGAACCTGTCTGAGACCTTTATCATCGGTCATACAACCAACCCGGTTACATTTAAAATTTGTTCTGAGTAGTGAAGGAGTGGGACTAGAAAATGAAACAGTGACACCCTCCAACCTTAGTCAGAACCGGAGTGAGGAAAAATTCACAAAGTCGGATTTCACTCAAGTGGGAATTACCTTCCCCAGAAGATTGGGATGGCTGAATCTTTATATTATATAGAGGCTGGCTTTGTCTGATTTTCCATAGACAGGTGAATCAGGGATAATGGCGCATGGAGAGAAAGGTGCAGCTGGGGCCACAATGAGATGAGCCATGACCTGCTTCCCCACTCTCTAACTTCTGCTCTGGAATTCCTTTGAATGCAGCTCCCATATCCCATCCAGGGTTAACTCAGGAAAAGTTTCTCCTCTCCCGAATGCAACATTGTAAAACACGACTTCCAGGAAAATAACCAATTACTTTCCAAAAGCAAGACATAAAAAACTAAGAAATAGGAACATGAGACGGCTATTCGGCCCCTCAAGACTGAACTTTTATTCAATAAGAACATGGCTGATATACTTCCAGGCTCAACTCCACTTTCCTACCCAATTTCCTGCATCCCTCCACAACTCTCTGGGTTAGGGAATTCCAGACATTCACTATCTTCTGAGAGAATGCATAATTTTTCACCTCAGATTGAAATCGATGTTCCTTATTCGGTATCTACCACCTCGAGTTCGAGACTCAGGGGAAACACCTTCTCAGCATTTACCTTGTCAAGCCCCCTCTGTATCTTGTACATTTCAGTAATATCACCCTCATTCATTTCAACCACAATGAATAATCTCCGCACCATTTTAAATGTATTCAATAATTTTACCCTTCCATCCCAGGAAGCCGCCTCATGAACCAACCTAATTACTTGCTGCATCAGCATGCTGACGTTACGTTTCATACTCAGGAACACCCTTTGTACTACTCCTTTTTTGGGAGTTCTCTTCATTAAATAGCAGCCTGCATTTTGATTCTCAAAGTCATCCACAAACTCCGATGTATATTGTACTCAGCTCCTGCCGTCAGACTACCAGTATAGATTGTACATAACTGATGCCATCGGCCTGATATTTGTGGTAATCCAGTCGATACACCTTTATCATAAAGATCCATTAATCCTGACTCTCCGATTTCTATGTGTTAAGCAGCCATTATCCCATGCAAATATATTATTCAGCATACTACAAGCCTCTATCACGTTTATTTTGTGATACCTTGTGAAAACTTTCTGGAAAGCCTCATGTTGACCAGTTCCCTTTATCAAATCTGCTTGTCACTTTCTCAGGGATTCCTGATGAACGGCTCCTGCCCGAAACATTGATTTTCCTTCTCCTTGGATGCTGCCTGACATGCTGTGCTTTTCCAGCATGACTCTATTGTTAACTTTCTCAAGGATCTCCAAAAAAAGAATTTGTATGATTTTACAGAGCAAAAATAGATTCCCCTTCACAAAACCATGCCAACTCTGCATTAAGCTTTTCTAAGTGCCCTGCAATTCCTTCCTTAATAAGAGGCTCTAGCAGATTCCCAGCGATGATGGTTAGGCTAAATTGTTCCTGCGTTCTGTCTCATTCCTTTCTTGAAGACAGGCGCCACATTGGAGGTTCTCCAGTTTCACTGGAACACTCCTGTAATCCAGAGAGTTATGGAATATTTCACACAATGCCGCTAGTCACTCTGTAACCAGTTCCTTTAAAATTAACTATGAATTACTGCTGACCTGCCTACCCTTATTCTTATCTGTTAGGTAAAAACCTTGTTCCTTTTGTTCGAGACAGTTCAATAACTTCCCTCCTGTTACCGTTTTGTTTATAATATTGACATGCTTACAGTACTTTCCCCATGAGGAGTGATTTAAAATACTAGTGTAAATTATCTGCCTGTTCCCTGTGGCCAGTTCTCCAGTCACACCCTCCTAATGGCCTCAATGTACTTTCCTCACTTCAGTTCTGCCTCAGCTCACACACACATCTTCAAGCTTTTTATGTTGAAAGAAAAGCTCATGATTCTTG
>NW_025204184.1:0-2635 GCF_004010195.1 Chiloscyllium plagiosum
TTCACCCTGACAGGAATGTACTGTCTCTGGCCTCTGTTATCTCATTTCTGAAGGCCCAAGGCTGGAATCAAACCAGGGTCCCTGGTGCTGTGAGGTAGCAGCGCTAACCACTGAGACACTGTACCACCACAAACAGGTTAGTCCTGGGTTCACTCTCTTTCCCTCCTCTCAGCAACTCCAATCCAAGTTGTGGAATTTCATCTCCACCTCTTATCCATTTCCCGTAGCCTCAGTTTATCCAAGTTTTCTTTGTTCAATCACAGGGTGAGGGGGTCTCTGGCTCGGGCAACATTTATTGCCCCATCCCTAATTACCCAGAGGGCAGCTCAGAGTCAACCCCATTGCTGTGGGTCTGGAGTCACGTCTAGGCCAGACCCGGGTAAGGACAGCTTCCCTGTAGGGGATTAATGACCCAGATGGGGGTTTCCAACAATCGACAGCGATCATCAGTATTCGGGATTTTTACTGAATTCCCATTCCACCATCTGCCAAGGCAGGATCCAAACCCAGGTCCCCAGAACAGATACACCTACCCCTGAACTCAAGCTCTCTGGCAATGATCGCCAACATCCCTTTGGCCTCAGAACCTCTGCCTTTCGGTGTTCGGTGTACTTTGTAAATCCACACTTCCCTGGCCTTCAACATTTCAATGTTGCACCCACCTGCTTCACCCACCAAAGTGTCCGCCACATGGATCCACATTATAGCGCCTCATTCCAGAGGATGGCAGGTAGGTACTTCAGTTGGCACCATGGCACCCAGTGAGAGAGGGGAGGAGTGTCCACAAGCACACAAGGGTGGGAGAGGTTTGGAATTCTCTCTCACCAGTGGCAGTGGGTGCTGGATCAGTTGTTAAGTTTGAAATCAGAGATGGTTCTGTTTGTGGGAAGCATTAAGGGATATCAGCCAAACACAGGCATGTGGAGAGCTGAGAGCTACAGATCACCGTGATCTCACAGAATGGCAGAACAGGCTGAATGGCCTCCTCTTGCCCCTCCACTCACTGGTCCCAATCGTTCGGATATCCTGTCACATCCTCCTCACCGTTCCCAATAGCACCTAGTTTTGAGTTGTCATCAAACTTAGAAATATTACATTTGATTCCCTCATCCGAATTGTTGGTATATATTGAAAATATTTGGGCCAAAGCCGTGATCCCTGTGGTATCATACTTATCATGGCATTTCCCTCTGATGACCCATATAATTCCTACTCTGTTTCCTGTCTGCTAACCAATTCTCAGTCCATCCCAGTATATTACCATCAATCCCATCTGTTTGGATTTTACACGCTAACCTCTTACACAATACTTTATCCATATTCTGAAACTCCAAATGCACCACATCCACTGGTTCTCCCTTATCTATTGTGATAGTTACATCCTCAAATAAGCTCCAGTAGGTTTGTCAAACACAATTTTCCCTTTCACAAAACCATGCTGACTGGTGGTTTCAAAGTGCCCATTTAGCACATCCTTTCCAGCATCTCTCAGCCACTGGGGTTAGGCAAACTGGTCTGGAATTTCCTCTCTTCAATGGAGGGGGGCAGTCACATTTCGCACTGTCCAATCCGCTGGGATAGTTACACAATCTAATCACACCTTTCACAAACTGGGAAAAGGAACAGAGAGCCCTGACTGATTAAGGAACACAGGAGGCACTGCACAGCCTGTCCCTGTCCGAGTGTCTGGCTCCCTCACTCCTCCCGCAGCCAATGGCTAAGACAACACGGCGGCCATCTCACTGCGTTGGCAGAGGCAAGGTGAACAAACTGCTCTTGGCTCACCTTCAGGGGGCTCCGACATCGGTGGGGTGAGGCAGTACATGTGGTAACCACGGTCACAATCATCACAGAAGAGGAGCTGGTCCTGGGGAAACCAACAGAGACAAGCCGTCAGCACAGAAACCAGTGAGGACACAGTAACTGCTCCTTTCATCACCTCCTGCTCAGCCCGAGCTTCCCAGACTATCAGCAGTTTGTTATGGAGGTCGAGTTACTGTTGTCATGTAAGGAACAGTGTAGTCCATTATAGACACAGCAGAAAGACCGCCCACACAGCAATGCGACAATGAGCCAGCTCATCTGTTGGTCAAGGAATAATTATTAGCCCCAGGATCCCAGGGAGCTCTCCCACCTGGGTTGTCTGCCAATAGTGGCCAAGGGAACTTGTGTATACACACACTCTCACTGGGGTACAGGCTCACTCACACACACACACACACACACTCACTGGGGTACAGGCTCACTCTCTCACACACACTGGCTCTCACTAGGGTACAGGCTCCCACACACTCACTGGGGTATGGACACACACACACACAGGGGTACAGGCTCTCCCACACACACACTGGCTCCCACACACACACTCTCACTGGGGTACAGGCTCGCTCTCTTACACACAGACTCTCACTGGGGTACAGGCTCCTCCACACACACTGACTCTAACTGGGGTATGGGCACACATACACATTAGACCCACCCCACTCCTGCCTCACATCTCCTGATTCTGCAAAACACCTTCACCCCTCCCCAGGCTGCTACTCTCAGCACACCCACCCGTCAAACCCCATCCCCAAACACTACACTCCCTCAGCACTGACCCTCCGACAGTGCGGCACTCCCTCAGCACTGACCC
>NW_025204184.1:3020-4692 GCF_004010195.1 Chiloscyllium plagiosum
AAAATGCGGCTCTCCCTCAGCACTGACCCTCCGACAGTGCGGCTCTCCCTCAGCACTGACCCTCCGACAGTGCGGCTCTCCCTCAGCACTGACCCTCCGACAGTGCGGCTCTCCCTCAGCACTGACCCTCCGACAGTGCGGCTCTCCCTCAGCACTGACCCTCCGACAGTGCCCCCCTCCCTCAGTGCTGCTGTGGGTGAGAGCCCCTGATGCCATACCCTCGGGCTGAGCTCTAATCCCCCCCCCCAGGGGTAACGATCACCGAGCCCACACCCAGGGGGAGGGGGGTTGTGGGGTGTGGAGGTGGTTTCCTGTGCTATCAGGACAGTGAGTTGATCAGTTCCCCCTCGCCCCCGGCCCCTCGCCCCCGGCCTTGTACTTACATCATTCTCTGAGGTTCCACACAGATTGCAGCATTTACACTCAATGCACTGCCAACGGTAGGTCTTCACAGCCGCCATCATCACCGGGGTGAACTGCAGGCACGATGGGTGTCCTGATAACAACAGGGTCTCCGTTAGAAAGCAGGCTGGGCACTGCCCGTCCCTGCCCACCAAACACTGCACAAGGCAGGGAACGGTTTGGTGGGGACACAGGGGGTGGGACTGGGAGTGACCGGCCACAGCCTCTATGAGGAAAGGTGGAACAGGCCCCTCACGGACCAGGAAACGAAGGAGGGCATTTCAATACACGCTGATCGACTGTGGGGGGGTGCGCGCGGGTACAAGGGGAGGCGGGGGCATTGATGTCACACAATCCTCAATCAATCCAAATGTCCCTCCTTTCCCCCTCTCCCACAGGGAGGCACTGTGTGAATATGCTTTTTGGGGGGGTGGGTGGGGGGAGAGAGGAGAACAGGATGGCTGGAAGAGGGGAGGCTTACAGGGAGCAGCAGCTGCTGCTGGGCTGAATGGCCGGCCTGGGATGGTGTCCAGCACACCAAGCCAGGAGTCTGGGATACCTGAGCGTCCACAGTCGGAGCACGAGACCAGCTCCTCGGACTGGCCCGTCTTCTTGTTGAGTCGCGAGTCGCCCAGGCAGAAGTCGCAGTAGTTATTGGGGAGAGCCAGGCCATCCGGACCTTTCTTTGCTGTGAATTCACAACCAGAGAAAAGAGAGACAGAGAGAGGAGTCAGAACCCTCTGAGAATCGCCAAGGACAGCTCACTAACACGTGCCTGCATTTACATAGCCACAACAACAACGTCCAGTGGGGATGGAGGGTGGTGGGCACAGCTTGTGACTCCAGGCTGCAGCAGAAGGGGACTGTCTCACAGCGTCAGTGGGACAGCACATTGAGCATGCTCCAACTACATCAGACGGCCCAGGGGGGAGCACGGAGGGTGACAGTAAAACACACAACACCACCACCCAACCTCATCCACACTCACTCCCTAAGACAGACACCTGGGGACATACACAAACGGGAGCATTCCGAATCAGAGCGGGATGCTGACAGACAGAGGGAACTGTCCACCTCACTGCTTCACCCTCAATCCCCCACCTCAAACACTCCCCTCACACTCAGACACAATAAGGCAAGGCAGCAACAGAGAGAAAGAGACGACAGAGAGAGAGGGGGCGGGGGAAGAGCAAGAGAGAGAGGGAGGGAGGGAGAGACAGATGATGGGAGAGAGGGAGTGGGAGAGAGAGGAGAGAGAGACAGAGTTAGA
>NW_025204184.1:5819-7376 GCF_004010195.1 Chiloscyllium plagiosum
CAACCCCCCACCCAGCTTCAAACAGGGCTGGGGTGCACTGAGATCCCCCTCCCCCCCCACCCAGCTTGAAACAGGGCCGGGGCGCACTGGAACCCCAGCCTCCAACCCTGACACAGGGGAACCATTGCCTTCACACAGCTGCTCGACTGCAGGCAGCATCACTGGCGAAGCCAGGACCATCGTCTCCCGCCACTGTTTCCAAAGGGAGGTGGGGGGGGTGTAGAATAGTCAGTAAACAGGAACAGTGAGCAGCTTTCCCATTGACCCCCCCCCAAACTCCGTCCAGGACAAACCGCACTGAGCTCAGCGTCAGGAGTACACTGATGGGCTGGTAGCTACACAAAGGTGGGAGCTGATGCACTCCGCTCACAACAGCACTGAAGGATATAAAATCAGGGTGCAGGAGCAGAGGGAGCTGTGTGGCTGTGTGCACTGATCACTAAAGGTGGTCAGGAAGGCGTTTAGCAGGCTTGCCTTCATTGCTCAGACCACGGAGTATCGGGGTTCGAACATCCTGTTGGGGTTGTACAGGGCATTGGTGAGGCCACTTGGGGAATAACGTGCCCAGTTCTGGTCACCCTGTTACAGAAGGATATTATTAAACTGGACTGGGGTCAGAAGAGATTTACCAGGATGTTGAAGGGTCTGGAGGATTTCAGTTATAAAGAGAGGCCGGGAGTTTTTTTCCCTCGAGTGTAGAAGGTTGAGAGGCGATACACATTTACAAAATAATGTGGGGTGTAGACAGAGTTGATGGTAATTGTGTGTTCCCGAGGGTGGGGGATTTCAAGACCAGGGGACACATGTTTAAGGTGAGAGGGGAGAGATTTAAGAGAGACATGAGGAGCAAATCTTTTACCCAGAGGGTGGTCTGTGTGTGGAGTGAACTTCCTGAGGGAGTGGTGGGTGTGGGTACATTTGGATAAGGACCTGGATAGGAAAGGGTTGGAGGGATATGGGCCAGGAGCAGGCAGCTGGGGCTAGTTTAGTTTGGGGTTAGGGTCGGCACGGACTGGTTGGGCCGAAGGGTCTGTTTCCGTGCTGTCTGACCCGAGAATAGATGGACAGAGCAGTTGAGGAGGCAGACGGTGCCCTCAGCTTTACAAACAGGATCACAGAGTACAAGAGCAGGGAGGTGATGCTGAACTGGTTAGACCTCAGCTCGGATACTGTTCCCAGAGGGAGAAACTGTCCCCATTCGTAAAAGGAACAGGATTGACAGGGCATAATGGGGTCAAACGTGATGTGACAAAATCTTTTTAACACAGTCAGCAGTTCGGGTCTGGATGTACTGCCCACAGATGAGTTACGTCAGCACAGAACAATACTAGAGACTGCCTGGTTAGTCCAGTTCGCATCATGCAGTTAAGGACATTAACCTCAAGAGTATCAAAGAATGTTCTAGAAATCTGGGCAGGCCCCAGAACCAACACAAGCAAAAATTCCTATTTCTGGAGTCTCTGAGACGGAGGCAAATGGAAGCAGCAAAAGGAGAAGGCCATTCAGCCCCTCCTTAATGCTGTCCCACAGGAACAGCAGGAGGCCATTCAGCCCCCC
>NW_025204184.1:8003-9150 GCF_004010195.1 Chiloscyllium plagiosum
GCCATTCACCCCCCCCCAAGCACAGTCTCCTCCTCAGGGCAGGGTCTGGGAGATGGAGCACTGGAGCAAGCCCCAGAATGGTCTTTAATGGGAGGAATTCCTTCCTGATTGCCCAGCCCAGCCAGGCCCAGCGCTCGAATCTCCTCGACTTGCACCCTGCCTTCCTGGAGAGTGTCTCTTCTGAAATCTTAACCTTTAAGCCTCAGTGGGCTCACGGTCTCCAGCCAGAATATAACAGCTGTTTCCAAAGTGAAACTGGGAAGCTCCTGTTCAGTCATGAGTGAGTGATCACTGAACACCATCTCCCTTTTCATTTTCACTCATGTCAGATGTGGACGGTCGCTGGCTGGGCCCAGGATTTACTGCCCCCCCCATCCCTAGTTGCCCCCTTGAGGTGGTTGGGGTGAGCTGCCTTCCTGACCCACTGCAGTCCATGTGCTGTGGCTAGACCCACAGTGGCCCTTATGGAGGGAATCCCAGGATCCTGACCCAGCCAGACTGAGGGAACGGCGAGATATTTCCAAGTCGGGATGGTGAGAGGCTCGGAGGGGAACTTGCAGGGGGTGGTGTTCCCATGTACCTGCTGCCCCTTGTCCTTCTGGATGGAAGTGGCCGTGGGTTTGGAAGGTGCTGCTTGAGGGTCTTTGGGGAGTTATCCGCGATTTTCCTGATCACACCCGTAGCCAAAGTCTCCCTTCCATCCCCCATCCTGGGCCAGGTAGGGAATTCTCAAAACCACCCTGTCCCATCATTATCCCGCAAATGAATAAAATTAAACGAATAAACAAACTGCCCAGCAGTGCAGGGGTAAGCTTAGTGAGAAAGAAAGCACACTCAGACAGGCCACTGGCTTATAAAACCACCCCCGTGCTCACTCGGTCAAGGGATTCACAGAATAAGACAGCACAGATGGAGGCTACTCTGCCCATCAGGCCAGTGATGGCTCGGAGGATGTGGGAGGTCTCCTGTTATTCCCAATCCGCAGAGCCCTGGAGTAAATGGCACAATGCCATATGCTGATTGTGATCGCAGGCAGCCCATTCTTCCTCCCCTTCCCCACCATACACCCCAGTAATGTGTGAGAATAACAGCCACACACACTTACATTCCTCTCTCCCCCCCCCAGTAATGTGTGAGAATAACAGCC
>NW_025204185.1:0-3221 GCF_004010195.1 Chiloscyllium plagiosum
AAGTAGTGCGCTGTAATGTTTGATGTTGTATTAATTTCACATCCTTTATGTGACGTGCGGTTCCATAAAGCACCTGTATTATGCTGTCATATTCGATGTTGTATGTCTAACTTCCATTATTAGCCGAGTGATTCCATAAAGGGTCTGGACTGCACTGCAATGTTTTATGTTCTATGAATCTAACTTCCTGTATTAGCTGAGTGTTTCCATAAAGGGCCTGTTCTGCACTGTCATACCCTAAGTTGCATTAGTCTCACTTCCTTTAGCTGCCCAGCGGTTCCATAATGTGCCTGTACTGCGCTGTAATGGTCTTTATTGGATTAGTCTAACTTCCTTTATGAGCCTAGCGGTTCCATATTTGGTCAGAATCCGCAGTGATGTTCTGTGCTGTACGCGTGTAACTTACATTATTAGTCGTGCTGTTCCCTAAAGGGCCTATATTGCCCTGTAATATTCCATGTGTCCAACCTCCATTATTAACCGAGCGATTCCATAAAGGGCCTGTACTGCGCTGTAATGTTCTATGTTCTCTGAGTGTAAGTCACATTATTAGCTTTGCGCTTCCATAAATGGTTTCTAATGTCTGTAATGTTCTATGTTGTATTAGTCTAATGTCCGTTAATAGACAAGTGGTTCCATAAAGGGCCTATAGTGCGCTGTAGTGTTCTATGTTCTATGAGTGTAACTTCCTTTATTAGCTGAGTAGTTCCATTAAGAGCCTTTACTGATCCGATATTTTCTGTGGTGTATTAGTCTAACCTCCAGTATTAGCCGAGCAGTTCCATAAAGAGCCTGTCAAGCCGCCTTGCTGGTTTTTGACGGGGTCCTAATCTCTCGCTAGTTCGCCCTTTGTCCTTAATGTATTTGCAAAAGCCCTTTGCATCTCCTTAATTCTATTTGTCAAAGCTATGTCATGTCCCCCTTTTGCCCTCCTTATTTCCCTCTGAAGTATACTTTACTTAAGTGAAATGTTGTAATGTTCTCATTTTTTTTAAATCTCAGCTATGTCCTCAGTCTCTATATGATACTCTCTACCTTGTTCCCACTCTTGCCCATAATTGCTAGTTTACTATTTAAAGATATTTTCGAAGTAAGTTGTTCAGAGATGTTGCTATGCACCTGAAGAACTGGTGGAGCTTGAACCTCTGCATCTAGCTCAGATGGAAGGGCACTATAACTGTCCCATAAAAGTTTCTTCATTTACTATGTGCACATTTACCAGAAACCACGTACTTAGATTACCCACTAATCTATTCTCATGTGCTCTCTTCACTCCTATTCTAGACCTCCTCAATGCTTCCATCTACAGTTCAGGGTTAATGAAGAAAGAAAATCTAAAACTGACATGAAAAATAAATGCTATTCAACATGTTTACATAATATGAGTCTGAAGTTCATTTAAACCCACAGGGGAATGTTCAGACAAGTGCTGCAGTTAGGTATTTACAAACAGCTGTTTTTAGCCACAATAAAGTGAATAGAACCTTGTGAATCTGTGGTTTAATTCTTCCTGCTCAGCAATCAGGCAGTAATCAACCTGATATATCTTAACCCCTCCTATCTTACATGCCTCCACCAGTACACCTTGCAGTGAGTTCCAGACACATACCACTCAGTGTAAAAAAAAAAACCTGCCCCTCACTTCTCCTTTGAACTTCCCCTCTCTCATGTTAACTGCACGCTTCCTCGTATTGGACATATCAACTCTGTCGAAAAGGATTCTCACTGTCAATCCTATCTCATTTGAAAAGAGTTTCATCAAGTCTCCCCTCCGCTTCCACTGCACCACAGAAAACAACCAGAGTTCTTCAAGCCTCTTCTTACAGCTTATATCCTCTAATCCAGGCAGCATCCTGGTCGCCCTGTTCTGCATCCTTTCCAAAGCCTCCATATTCTTCATATGTGGCAATCAGAATTGAACACAATGCCCTAACAGAGGAACAACATTATCTACTCACCAGGCCTCGGGACCTCTCCAGTGGCTCATGAGGATACCAAGACCATGGTCAAGATCCCAGCAATCTCTTGCCTCACTCAATAACTTGGGGTAGATGACATCAGGATCTGGGGACTTATTCACCTTTGTGCTCTTCAGGTGATACAGCACTACTTTTTTCTTGATCCCAAAATGCTGCAGCATATTAGCATACTCCACACAAATCTCACTACTCTCCACACTCTTTTCCTGTGTGAAGAGTGATGCAAAATACTCATTTAAGACCTCACCCACATCCTCTGTCTCCAAGCACCGTTTCCTCCTTTATCCTTGAGTCGTCATTAGTCATACCTTCTCCCGAGTTATCCTCTTATTTTTAATGCATGAAGAGAATGCCTTGGGATTATCTTTAACTATAATTGCCAAGATCATTCATGGCCTCTTCTTCCTCTCCTAATTCCCTCTTTGAGTTTTTGTCCTCTTTTCCCTAACGTGTACACTGTGTCTTAGGAATTCTACCCAATGCCAAATCTTTTCCAAGTTGCAGAAGAAGAGGGTTGTTGATTTTAATTAGCATCCTGGCTTCCATGGGAAGAGAGGACACGACTAGACTTGCATGTTTTCTTCAGATACCTGGAGTTGGAGGGTGGTAGAGTGGTAAATAGACAAGTTAGGTGGGGATTTGGGAAAATGCAAATCTGCGGTGTCACCTGATGTGTGTTTAACTAAAGCAAAACGAATGAGTCTGAGACTGACTGCATATTCTCCCAGCTCATCAGCCCTGACCAACAAATCGTCACCACAGCTCTACCCTTGTATTGGTCGAGATTTTCTAATCAACATGGTCAGAAATGCTATTACACACCACTGAAACAATTGGGCCTTGAAACCACAACTCCTGGCTTAGAGTTGGGTTGCTGCCACGGTGCCACAAGAACCCTCTTTGAAATATGTTAGCTGAACAGTTGCATATGCGATGCCAACAGTGCAGGTCCAATTCCTGCACCAGCTGAGGTTACCATGTCTTCTCAGTCCAACCGTTTCTTTACTTTCAAAAATATATTTTATTCTTCAAGAAAATTGTGTTCAGTTTGGTCACCCTGTTAAACGAAAAACATTATTAAACTGGAAAGAGTGCAAAGAAGATTTACGAGGATGTTGCCAGGCTTAGTAGGCCTGAGTTATAGGGAGTGCTTGGTCAGGATAAGACCTTTATCCTTGGAATTTAGGAAAATTCGGAATGATCTTATTGAGGTCTATAAAATCATGAGAGGGATAGATAGGA
>NW_025204185.1:4336-9151 GCF_004010195.1 Chiloscyllium plagiosum
TTTTTTTGTGCATGTGAGTGTGTTTGAGTGTGTGTTTACCTGAGTAATTATGATTTGGAGATGCTGCTGTTGGACTGGGGTGTGCAAAGTTAAAAATCATACAACACCACCTGATGAAGGAGTGTCGCTCCGAAAGCTCATGTGCTTCCAATTAAACCTGTTGGACTATAACCTGGTGTTGTTTGATTTTTAACTTTTTACCTGAGTATGTATGTCTGTGTTAGCCCGTGTACGTTACTGTTTAACTCAGCCAAACCCCTTCACGTGCACATCACAGATTCTGTCTGTGTTGTAGTTCTGTAATTATTGACCTGCAGGACAGTCAGTGTTATCATGTAAGAAGCTTCCTTCCGTCAGGCAGCTCAAAGTGCCACAGAAAATCAATAGAGGATGAGAACTGACCTGTTATTAGTTGTTATGTTGCTGGTGATGGTGCAGCTAGGCACTGCTAACGATGTTGTGAAATAACATATTTCCTTTGAACATGAGTCCATTTCTCCTGAAACAGATTTCACAAGCATTTAGAAGGGCAGACTGAAGTCACTCATCCCGCTGAAGACCAAGTTCCATTCTGTTGGCGTTAGCTGACAAGACCCTAAAATCAACCAGTTTAATGGAGATGATAACTGCCCTGGGATGCTAAGCCAAGATTTATTGTTCATCCCTTATTGCCCAGAGGGCATTTAGAAATGAATCTGGAGTCACATGTAAATCAGACCAGTTAATGACAACAGATTTCCTTCACTTAAGGGCATTAATGAAGTAGCTCTTCCCTTCCTTCACCACCCCTACCAGTACCCCGGATAATCAATAGCATATATATATCTGACATTAGACTACTTGAATATGATTCAAGTTTCATCATCTGCCATGATGAGATTGGAAAGCAAGCCCTCAGGACATTCGCTTTATTGTCCTGGTTATGAGTCCAGTGATAGTCTCACCCAGTCCCCCATCTGGTCACTGTGCATTTGGTAAACAATTGCAGTCATATCCCATGAGTGAACAATCCACGTCTGTTCTGAAAGATTTTGTCATTTTTATTCCCATTAGAATAAATAAACAATAGATTGTATCTTTTTAAACCATCCCATGTCAACCTATCCTTGATTATATCATAGTTACAACTGGTAAATTGTTTTTTCCTGGGGATGTCCTGTGTTCATTAAACACCAGTTTCTCATCACTGACTGAGTGAGCATTTATCTTTACAGTTCCTGCGTCCATTTAATGGGGTTGGTTGTAAGTTGGCGGCTGCTGACTGCAGACATCAATGAACTGATTTTCTTTGTTATCCAGACGAGAGAAAGAGAGTGTGTGTGCATGTGTATGTCAGAGAGAGAGAGAGCGAGAGAGAAAGAGAGAGAGAGAGTATCCGGCAGAGGGAGTGTGTGAGTGGTGATTTATGCCTCGTGCTTGTTACATATTGTCAGAGCTTCTTAGCGGGGCAAGTTGCTGCAAATGGACACAGGACACAGTTACCTTCTCCCTGCCTAAACATCTCTGTTTCTCTGTTAACTGCTCTCTCTCTGCTTGACTTTCCATCACACACCGTACTGCCCCTTCACATCCTTGCTCATCTCCCGTTGCCTCTCTTTCAGCTCCTTTCCACATTTATCCTCCCCCCACCCCACCCCCTTTTTGTCATGGAAACCCTGAAAAAAAGAGTGAGTGCATTCACACTTTCCATCCCTCTCATGATCTTACACACTTCTACAAGATCCCCCTTCAGTCTCCTCTGTTCGAAAGAAAAATGATCTGGCTTGTCCAACCTCTCCCTTTAATTCAGACCGTTGCGTCCTGGCAACATCCTTGTAGATTTTTTTCTGCACAGTTTCCAATTTAATAACATCCTGAAAACAAAACTGAAGACAACAATCCAAGTGCAATCTCACCAATATTCTGTAGAACTGCAGCAGAACTTCCCAACTTCCATACCCATCAGTCTTGACTGATGAAGGCCATTGCACTAAAATCCCACCTCACTCCTCTGTCTACCTGTGACTGCACTTTCTGAGAACAGTACATCTGAACTCCAAAATCCCTCTGTCCACTACACTCCTTAAGGCCCTGTCATTCTGTATGAAACTCCTACCTAGATTTGACTTTCCAAAATACAAGACCTCACACTTGTCTCTATTAGACTCCATTCTCTATTTTTCAACCCACTTGCCCAGCTGATCAAGGTCCTGCTGCAATTTCTGATAACCTTCATCATTGTCAATGGTATCACCTATTTTAGAGAGACGCTGATTCTGAGACACATAACAGCTACAGGGCAGCAGATGGGTGTGACTCATTCTCTGTTATTTTCAGTGTCCTGGACATGTATAGTGAAGAAACCTAACACAAATGATTGATAATGGGATGGGTATGGCCAGGGAGGTACTTGCCCCAGACCATGATGGACAAATTGGACTTGGTGTGAGTACTGGTAATGGACAGAAAGGAAACGGTAGGGTTAAATAAGTAAGTTTCAGATTATCAGATGGGCATCGTTGGGCACCGCAAGGACCATTACTCAAGACACAGCTACTTATAATCTCTATCAATGACTGAAATGATAAATACAACTGTTATGTTTGCTGATGACACAATGTGAGGTTGGACAGTAAAATCCAAGAAGGACATAGAAGTGTTAAAAAGTGAAAGGACATGTTCATAAGTTAGTGAGCAAGAAATAATCTGTGTAATAAAATTCTGAGAACCTTGGGACTTTGTTTCTTAACTTGAGTCTTGAAAGGATTTCAGACCATTGTTAGATTTATAGATGATGACATTAATCATAGATCACACTGCAAGAAGAGGCCTTTCTGTCCATCAAGTCCCAAAAGAGTTCATTGTTCTCTAGGCAACTTTCCTTCCTCTCAGATTCTTTCCAATCTGAGGAATACAACCCTGGATTTGTGGGATTTGTCTCCATCATCATTGAAACCTTGCTGTCCAGCTATCTTCCTGATGAATATATGCTGCACTCAAATGGAAATGGACTCACAAGCGCCTGCTCTTTTTCCTTTCCAATATGTATGAATCCAAAGTCGATGCCATGCTAACATGAGATTATGGCAGTCAAGAAACCGATAAAAGCTGACTGACTGGATCTGAATGATCAGACCGACTTGGCCAAGTCCAGGGTGAAATATTACCATAATAATATCAACATCAAGAATCATTAGAAACAAAAAAACTGCAGATTCTTTCATCCAAAACAGACAGGCAGGAGGCTGAAAGGACACAAAAAGCCAGGCAGCATCGGGAGGTGGAGGAGTCGGGCGTAACCCTTCTTCAGGACAGAAGAGTTACGCAAAAAAGGTTGACTTCACCTCCTGAAGCGGCCTGGTTTGTTGTGTTCCTCCAGCTTCAAGAAGGACACTGAACCGTTTCAGCGCATTTTGAGTGGGGGGGGGGTGCATGGGGATGGGGGTCAGAGGCGAGAACGAGCGATTGTAGAATGTGAAGACTCAGACGTCCTGGATTGCCATGCCATTAACAAGGTTTGATCATGATATAACTTCAGAAACTGTGAGCACCTCACCAATTACCCATTTATTCACAAATGTTTAGCCTTTGACAGAAGCCTCTTACTGAGTCTGGCATTGAGTATCTCAATATCCCTGACATTCAGCTATTTATGAGAGCCAGGTCTTCCTGATAGAATCAGATTGTTAGCCGCAGTCAGGGAGCTTCTATTGCCTGATTCCAGTTGACTAACCTCATTACAAACAGCGCAGGTCGAGATGCAGCGGGGTCCTGATAGTAGAATTGCAGGATTCGGGCAAGAGATTGAAAATCTGAAACCTGAGTTACTCCGAGTGCTCATTCAGGCAATGAACATGTGCCAAGAGGAGACCCCTTGTCATCTTGAATATTTACGATGCTTCTGGAGCTGGTGCAATGGAAAAAATTTGAAACGCTGGATACTTCTGAATAGAATAGGGTCTGCAACCCTTCGAAGGAGACATGCTCCTACTGTTGTGGAGTATTTAATCGAACCTGTCAGAGGGCTCCAAACGTGAAATCAAAGTCAGTCAGGAAGAAAATAATGCTGATCACATGAAGTAGAAAATCTGTGAATGAAAAAGAAAATCATCAGAAACACTTTCTGGATCTATAAGAATGTTGTGTTTCAGAATGCTCGCCTTCAGGGCCAAAACCTACCCTGCCACGCCTCACTCTTTGTGGAGTGATGCAGTTTGTTTTTTCCGAGATCCTCAATCATATTTGGGTGAAGTGGTGCAGTTCCTGCTGGAAGCTCACTTATTGCATTTGATGACACTGAAGCACTGGACCTCTGGAAGAATACATCAATATCTTGAATTACAGCTACCCAAGATCAAAACGCACACTTAAAACATTTCCTCTTACATCTCAGAGCATTGAACTAAGGTCCAACATCCTTCTTCACACAGAAAGCTGTTTTGCTGAACATGTTTTCTACAGAATGGGATCACAATGGATGCATTTCCATTGCACAGCTCGAAGGTATAAACCCGGCAGTTCCACACTTGTTATCACATCACAGGTCTCAAACTCCGTTTGAAAATGAATAATGGATCCAGTGGTTATCAGAAAACAGGCATTCCCTTGCCTCGCCCCATATTGTACCTCAGGAACAAATGCAGCCTTACAAACAAAACTGCAAGAAATTTACATCTCACTGATTTCCAGTTGCTCTGGCTCCTCTTCCCCTTCAAACACCTTTCTCCCAAAGTATACCTGGAGTTCCCTCCTTCACTCTTCCCACGCTTGAAATCTCTCAATTCTATCCTTGCAGCCTCCCTTTCTCCTCTCCGTTTTATCCACCTCTGCTTCCTG
>NW_025204186.1:0-1176 GCF_004010195.1 Chiloscyllium plagiosum
CCATGCAAATCAAACACTTTACATTAGGATTGAGAACCCAACCATATTATCTGATTGCATGAAGTGGCTTAAAGCTCCTCATGGTGGTATTGGTGCAAGTTCATTTAACAAGAGTGACAGCTTCAGCACTAACTTAACGGTGTCAATATGAAAGTGAATGTTACTTTGTGCAATGTCCCACTGGTATGTAAGGAAGGATAGAATGGACGAATAGTGATTAGGAAAGTGAGAAACTTCTCCGAGATTAGGTTCAGATAAAGTTTGAAGCTAAAAAATCATCACCTTCGAGGGCATTTTAACCTTAAAAATTGATTTCTTCCTTTTTGCGTTTGTTTTGCCAGGGTTATGAGGAGTAACATGGAACAAATGCTCATTACTTCTACTCGGATTTGAATGTAGGTTGCTTCGGCCACAATGCAGAGGACGAGCCACCATTCGATCACATGAAAAAATAACCAACAGTAAAAGCAATAAATGCAATGGCTAAGATTGGCGAGGAACAGCACCACATGCACAAGAGGATAACCTACTGAGATTGGGTTGTATCGTCATCTTCGATGTCCTCAGTGGCTGTGGAGAATCCACCATTGAGAATGTTGAAGACTGATTTCGATAGATTTCGAGAAAAAATGAAATGTACAGGTTTAGCAAACAAATTGTTGAAATGTTAGTTTAAATAACAACGAAGTTTTTCATCGTTACTTTACCAATGATGTCTCGAGACAAGGTTGTAACTATGGTTGCACACTTCAATCACACTGGCTTCCAGGTCTGGAATCAGAGAAATTTAGCGACGCAATTGCGAAGATCCGATCGGATTTTGAGAGCGGAATGAATGCGTGAATCTCTACTCTTTCTGCCAGTGACCAAGTCCGTGAGCATGCAGTTCTTCGATGAAGGCAGAGAGGCGCGTGAAACGCCCAGGATGGGAGCTCCAAACTAGGCTGGAGCAACTGGAATAGAGAGCTGTGGGAGAAAAGGCTGGGAGTTCTAACCTTATCTGGATACACTTCAATTGACATGGCGCAGTAACCTATGGGTTGATGAAAGTACCCTGAGCCATTTTAATCTGAACTGAAATAGTTTTTGGCAGCATATATTTTTGTGGATTGAGGGAGCATCTGCCCCAGGGAATTGTCACAATTATAAATAAACATTTCGCAAAGACTGAACTCG
>NW_025204186.1:2158-5532 GCF_004010195.1 Chiloscyllium plagiosum
TACCCCTTTACCTAACACTACAGGCAATTTAGCATGGCCGATTCACCTGACCTGCACATCTTTGGACTGTGGGAGGAAACCGGAGCACCCGGAGGAAACCCATGCAGACACGGGGAGAATGTGCAAACTCCACACAGTCAGTCGCCTGAGTCGGGAATTGAACGCGGGTCTCTGGCGCTGTGAGGCAGCAGTGCTAACCACTGTGCCACCGTGCCGCCCATTATGTACAACCCCGAATGCATATCTGCTGTCTGTGTAAATATTCACTATCATTCACTCAGCCAATTGACATGCCTCAGTAAAGGCAATCAGTTCTGCTGCTTGAGCTGACAGATGACAAGGGAGTGATTCCGCTTTGACTACCTCATGGGTAGATACTACAGCATACCAAAGACAATTGTGGCCTGTCCGTTTGCCCCTGAATGCGGACCCATTCACAAAAAAACGCAATATCCTGATTCTGAGTTTGTGAATCCTGCACGTCCGGTCTTGGTGAGTTACAGCGACACAGTCATGTGGGCCTCTGTCTCCTGCTGTGGCGAGAAGGCTAGCAGCATTACGGACGTTACATCTCGTTATTGTAATGTTAGGCATCTCCAATAGTACGATATTGTTTCTGAGCCAACGTGCTGCAGACATGTGTGCTGTGTTTTGCTCGGAAAACAGTAAGGATGCATGTGGGACCAGGAG
This sequence comes from Chiloscyllium plagiosum, assembly GCF_004010195.1. NCBI lineage: Eukaryota > Metazoa > Chordata > Chondrichthyes > Orectolobiformes > Hemiscylliidae > Chiloscyllium > Chiloscyllium plagiosum. The sequence continues at coordinate 2,849 of NW_025204186.1, forward strand.
GGTTAATTCTCCAAAGCTGACTGTGTCCCTGGACGCTACAACAAACTTTTTCAGCTGCAGCCACGGCTTGCACGCATATAGGCAATCCTGCCGCTACGGGGTCTAGGTTTAGCCAAAATCTGAGCATCAGCTCAGATGTCATGCATCTACCGTTTGTACAAAAGGCTTGTTTGTATCGGACCCCCAGTGTAGGTGTGGTTTGGAGCGCCTTTTTAATTCAACTGCAACAGTCTCTGGTTCTGCAACTCTAAGCCATTGGAAGTTTCATTTAGGGGCGCCTCAAGGGTTGTGTAATTTTTTAGATTAGATTAGATTACATTACAGTGTGGAAACAGGCCCTCCGACCCAACAAGTCCACATCGACCCGACGAAGCGAAACCCACCCATACACCTACATTTACCCCTTACCTAACACTACGGGCATTTTTTAGTATGGCCAATTCATCTGACCTGCACATCTTTGTGACTGTGGGAGGAAACCGGAACACCCGGAGGAAATCCACGCAGACACGGAGAGAACGTGCAAACTCCACACAGTCAGTCGCCTGAGGCGGGAATTGAACCCGGATCTCTGGCGCTGTGAGGCAGCAGTGCTTACCACCGTGCCGCCGTGCCGCCGTTGTGGGATAAAAAATCGACAGTAGGTGTGCATGACCAAAAAGAATAGCAATTGTTACTTCGTGTGAGGCTTTGGATTTTGCTGGATTGCTTGAACTTTGTCTTGACCAGTGCCCTTCCCTTGTTCAGACAAGAAATGACCAAAGAACTTCACCTGTTGTTGCACAAATTGTAGATTTGCGAAACAAGCTTTGTGCCCATTCCTGGCGAGATGGCAGAGCAACACAAGCGTATCTTTCTCACATTGTTCCTCTGTTGGTGCTGCTATTAAGCATTCGTCTACCTACTGCAGAAGCGCTGACCCCGGGGTTAAAACAAGAATCTCCAGACTCCAGCATCGAGCCTTATTAATTATGGTGGGCGACTCACAGTCATCTTGACAAAGTCGCTTGAATGTATATGATTTGCCTTTGAGTGGAAAAGTGAACCAGAATTGACTTTCTGGGTGTACCGGTACACTAAAGAAGACATTTGATAAATCCATAGCAGAGAACCATTTACTGTCCGGTGGAATTTGAACTCATCTCGTACAAGGATTAGGAACATTTGGGGCGGGCGGAACAACAGCATAATTGACTACCTGCAGGTCATGAACAAAGCTCCGCTTCCCCGATTCACCTGGAATGTTTGTCTTTTTGACCAGAAAAATGGGGGCTCTCACCGGTGATTATCCACAAAGAATTATCACTAAAGCTTTCAGGAGGGATGCAAAGTAGTATCCTTTGTCAGTCTCGTGTTTTAACGGGTCTCGTGCTCTGCATGGACGATACTCAGACGTCCGGGCTATTCTTATGGGTTCAAAGCTTCCTATGAACCCCACATCACGTTTGCCTTTTGCCCTGCACTCAGTAGGGACCCTTCTTAATCTTGGGTCCGAGACATCTACCATACCTAATCGCCAGGCTACCCTCTTGGCGGGGGTTACCTGGACTGCGACATCTGCCTGAGTTAGCTAATTTAGTTTCTTCATATCTGTCCTTATGTGTGCATTGAATCAGGTACGCACATCGTCGCTGAAAACACAATCTTTCGTTTTTTTTGTGCCGGCAGTATGCATCGTCTCAAATCCTGCCACCTCTCGCTGGATGCCTTCGCCAATGGTACGTGAGGAAAGGTGCCTTCCACATCAAAAGGATTTTTTTTTCTCATTCCTTGACTGTTTGTCCCTGATATGGTAGTTTACTGGCCTTGTATGTCTGCTATTATTTCGGTTTAACTTTACATTTTTTTTCTGTCTGTCTGCAACACATGCCTCTGCAAAGTCAGATAATTACTTATTTGTTTCTCTGTGCTTTTATTGGATTCAAAATAAATGTTAATTTACCATTACAATGGACATCACATTATTTTACAGGTTGCGGCAACAGCGAGGGCCGAAGTGCCTGTACTGCATTGTAACGTTCGATGTTGTCAGTTACATTTCCTGCTGGTTTCAGATATCTCTCCTCACTCTGGAAGCTCCCGGTCGCATGTTCCAGAGATTTGTCTGCACTTCAGTTAATCGAGGCAACTGTATTTCCTGCTCAGAATGTGATCTCTCTCCAATGGAGAGAGGAAAATAAAGTCGGTGACAAAGCTGAGATCACTTACGTTCTGTCCAGAATCAACGAAAACTATCCCGATCTTCCAATCTCCTATAACTTCAACATTACACTGTGTTCCCACCTTCAGGCTCTCTGCTTGTATTCCTGATGAAGGGCTGTTGCCCGAAACGTCGATTTCACTGCTCCTCGGATGCTGCCTGAACTGCTGTGCTTTTCCAGCCCCACTCAAATCTAGACACTGTGTTCCCAGGCCATCATTTCAATCTCTGGTTTGCTGCAGTGCTCCTTCAAGACACAACACAAGCTGGAAGACACGCAACGCATTTTCTACCAACAGACCATGAAAACTTTAGGACCCAACATTAAGTTCAATCATTTTAGAAACTGTCTGCCCTCTTACACATTCTTCACCCACCCTCCCTTCCCATTAGTTCTGAAGACGGATCGTTGGACTCGAAGCGTTAACTTTCCTTCCTCATCAGAGACAGACAAGAGCTGCTGAATTTGTTCAGACCTTTTGGC
>NW_025204186.1:7813-9151 GCF_004010195.1 Chiloscyllium plagiosum
AAATCCATCTACGTGTGTGTTAACTTTCAGAGTTTTATATACATAGAGCGCCGAGATCGCTCTGTTCATCTAAACTTCCAAGAATATTACAATTATCCCAGAACGTTTTATTCTTGTTGTTCATTCCAAAGTAAATCACCTCACACTTTTCCACAATAACCTCCATATGCCACCTAATCCGATCTGCGGATTATTCATGTCCGTCTGTAACCTGCAGCAGACTTCGGCACTGTTGACAACTCCATCGACTTAGTGTGTTCTGCGAATTTTCTCATCCATCATCCCATGCTCGAACCCAGGTCCTTTATAAAGGTGACAAACAGCAGTGGACCCTAACAGGAACCTTGTGGTACACCATGAATAACTGAACTCCAGGATGAATATTTTCCATTAACTACCACACTCTGTGTTCTTTCAGCAAGCCAATTGCTGATCTAAACCGCAAAATAACCCTCAATCCCATGTCTCTGTATTTTCTGCAACAGCCGACCGTGCATTCGTGAAAATCATATCCACCATGTTAACCATTTTACTCTCATCCACTTGTTTGTTGACCTTTTCAAAAAGCTCAATAAAGTTTGTGAGCCACAACCTGCTATTCGCAAAATCGTGTTGACTGTAGTGAATCAACTTCTTCCTCCTTCGGTGATCATAAATCATATCTCTCATAACCTTTCCCAAAACTTCACCTTCAAGGAAATACGGCTCACTGTTCTATAATTTCCAGCGTTCTCCCTACTACTCTTCGTGAAGAAGGGGACAATATTAGCTGAACTCGAGTCTTCTCGCACTAATCACATAGACACTGACGAAATAAAGTTGGTAGTCAAAAGTTCTGCAATCTCCTCCCACGATTCCCAGAGAAACCTATGATACATCCCATCAAGCCCAGGGGACAAATCTATTTTCAGGCTTTCAAGAATTGCTAACAACTCGTCTTTATGAATATCAATTTCGTTTATTCTAACATATTGCATATCAAAATTCTCTTCGACAGCATTGTCTTTTTCATTTGAGATATGATGAAAAATATACATTCAGCGGCTCTCCTATCCTCGGACTCCCTTGACGACGTCCTCCTACTGTTCTTGACAGGCCCGAATTATATCCTAGATATTCTTTTATTCTTGAAATGACAAGAGAAAGCTTCCGGGTTTTAAATGACCCTGCCAGCTAAAGACTTTTAATGTCCCCTCTTTGCTCTGAGAAGCTCTCTCTTTTGGCCCTTTCTTGCTAGCTTTTAATTTTCAAGTGCCCTAACTCAGCTTTCATATTGCATGTTTACATGCACTGCCTTCTCCATCGTGACAAGAAATTCAACTTTTTGAGTAAAAATGG
>NW_025204187.1:0-878 GCF_004010195.1 Chiloscyllium plagiosum
GGGAGATAGGGATCACACTGGAGACACAGGGAGGCAGGGATCACTCTGGGGACAGGGATCACACTGGAGACACAGGGAGACAGGGATCACACTGGAGACACAGGGAGACGGATCACACTGGAGACAGGGATCACACTGGAGACATTGGGAGACAGGGATCACACTGGAGACACAGAGAGACAGGGATGACACTGGAGACACAGAGAGACAGGGATCACACTGGGGACACAGGGAGACAGGGATCACACTGGGGACACAGGGAGACAGGGATCACACTGGAGACACAGGGAGACGGTTCACACTGGAGACAGGGATCACACTGGAGACACGGGGAGACAGGGATCACACTGGAGACACAGAGAGACAGGGATGACACTGGAGACACAGAGAGACAGGGATCACACTGGAGACACAGAGAGACAGGGATCACACTGGGGACACAGGGAGACAGGGATCACACTGGGGTCACAGGGAGACAGGGATCACACTGGGGACAGGGATCACACTGGAGACAGGGATCGCACTGGAGACACAGGGAGACAGGGATCACACTGGGGACAGGGATCACACTGGGGACACAGGGAGACAGGGATCACACTGGAGACAGGGATCACACTGGACACAGGGAAACAGGGATCACATTGGAGACAGGGATCACACTGGGGACACAGGGATCACACTGGAGACAGGGATCACACTGGAGACAGAGGGAGACAGGGATCACACTGGGGACAGGGATCACACTGGAGACATGGATCACACTGGAGACACAGGGAGACAGGGATCACACTGGGGACAGGGATCACACTGGGGACACAAAGGCAGACAGGGATCACACTGGGGACAGGGATCACACTGGAGACAGGGATCACACTGGA
>NW_025204187.1:985-3236 GCF_004010195.1 Chiloscyllium plagiosum
GAGACAGGGCCCACACCGGATACAGGGATCACACTGGAGACACAGGGAGACAGGGATCACACTGGGGACACAGGGAGACAAGGATCACACTGGGGACAGGGATCACACTGGAGACACAGGGAGACAGGGATCACACTGGGGACACAGGGATCACACTGGAGACACAGGGAGACAGGGACCACACTGGAGACACAGGTAGACAGGGATCACACTGGAGACAGGGATCACACTGGAGACACAGGGAGACAGGGATCACACTGGAGACACAGGGAGACAGGGATCACACTGGGGACACAGGGATCACACTGGAGACATGGATCACACTGGAGACACAGTGAGACAGGGATCACACTGGGGATACAGGGAGACAGGGATCACACTGGCGACAGGGATCACACTGAAGACACAGGGAGACAGGGATCACATCGGAGACACAGGGAGACAGGGATCACACTGGAGACAGGGACCACACTGGGGACAGTGACCACACTGGGGACAGTGATCACACTGCAGACACAGGGAGATAGGAATCACACTGGGGTCAGGGATCACACTGGAGACACAGGGAGACAGGGATCACACTGGAGACACAGAGAGCCAGGATCACACTGGGGACAGGGACACACTGTCGATACAGGGAGACAGGAATCACAATGGAGACAGGGATCACACTGGAGACACAGGGAGACAGGGATCACACTGGGGATACAGGGAGACAGGGATCACACTGGAGACACAGGGAGACAGGGATCACACTAGAGACAGGGATCACACTGGAGACAGGGATCACACTGGGGACACAGGGAGACAGGGATCACACTGGGGTCACAGGGAGACAGGGATCACACTGGGGACACGGAGACAGGGATCACACTGGAGACATGGATCACACTGGAGACACAGGGAGACAGGGATCACACTGGGGACAGGGATCACACTGGGGACAGGGATCACACTGGGGACACAGGGAACACACTGGGGACAGGGATCATACTGGAGACAGGGATCACACTGGAGACAGGGATCACACTGGAGACAGGGATCACACTGGAGACACAGAGAGACGGATCACACTCGAGACAGGGATCACACTGGAGACACAGGCAGACAGGGATCACACTGGAGACACAGAGAGACAGGGATCACACTGGGGACAGGGATCACACTGGAGACACAGAGACAGGGATCACACTGGACACAGGGATCACACTGGAGACAGGGATCACACTGGAAACACAGAGAGACAGGGATCACACTGGAGACACAGGGAGATAGGTATCACACTGGAGACACAGGGAGACAGGGATCACACTGGAGGCAGGGATCACACTGGAGACACAGGGAGACAGGGATCACACTGGAGACACAGGGAGACAGGGATCGCACTGGAGACAGGGATCACACTGGAGACAGGGATCACACTGGAGACAGAGGGAGACAGGGATCACACTGGAGACAGGGATCACACTGGAGACACAGGGGACAGGGACACACTGTCGATACAGGGAGACAGGAATCACAATGGAGACAGGGATCACACTGGAGACACAGAGAGCCAGGATCACACTGGGGACAGGGACACACTGTCGATACAGGGAGACAGGAATCACAATGGAGACAGGGATCACACTGGAGACACAGGCAGACAGGGATCACACTGGAGACACAGGCAGACAGGGATCACACTGGAGACACAGGCAGACAGGGATCACACTGGAGACACAGGCAGACAGGGATCACACTGGAGACACAGGCAGACAGGGATCACACTGGAGACACAGGCAGACAGGGATCACACTGGAGACACAGGCAGACAGGGATCACACTGGAGACACAGGCAGACAGGGATCACACTGGAGACACAGGCAGACAGGGATCACACTGGAGACACAGGCAGACAGGGATCACACTGGAGACACAGGCAGACAGGGATCACACTGGAGACACAGGCAGACAGGGATCACACTGGAGACACAGAGAGACAGGGATCACACTGGGGACAGGGATCACACTGGGGACAGGGATCACACTGGGGACAGGGATCACACTGGGGACAGGGATCACACTGGGGACAGGGATCACACTGGGGACAGGGATCACACTGGGGACAGGGATCACACTGGGGACAGGGATCACACTGGGGACAGGGATCACACTGGGGACAGGGATCACACTGGGGACACAGGGAACACACTGGGGACAGGGATCATACTGGAGACAGGGATCACACTGGAGACAGGGATCACACTGG
>NW_025204187.1:4058-5787 GCF_004010195.1 Chiloscyllium plagiosum
GACAGGGATCACACTGGGGACACAGGGAGACACGGATCACACAGGAGACACAGGGAGACAGGGATCAAACTGGGGACACAGGGAGAGGGGAACACACTGGAGACACAGGGAGACATGGATCACACTGGGGACACAGGGAGACACGGATCACACAGGAGACACAGGGAGACAGGGATCAAACTGGGGACACAGGGAGAGGGGAACACACTGGAGACACAGGGAGACATGGATCACACTGGGGACACAGGGAGACACGGATCACACAGGAGACACAGGGAGACAGGGATCAAACTGGGGACACAGGGAGAGGGGAACACACTGGAGACACAGGGAGACATGGATCACACTGGGGACACAGGGAGACACGGATCACACAGGAGACACAGGGAGACAGGGATCAAACTGGGGACACAGGGAGAGGGGAACACACTGGAGACACAGGGAGACATGGATCACACTGGGGACACAGGGAGACACGGATCACACAGGAGACACAGGGAGACAGGGATCAAACTGGGGACACAGGGAGAGGGGAACACACTGGAGACACAGGGAGACATGGATCACACTGGGGACACAGGGAGACACGGATCACACAGGAGACACAGGGAGACAGGGATCAAACTGGGGACACAGGGAGAGGGGAACACACTGGAGACACAGGGAGACATGGATCACACTGGAGACACAGGGAGACAGGGATCACACTGGAGACACAGGGAGACAGGGATCACACTGGACACAGGGATCACACTGGAGACACAGGGAGACTGGGATCACACTGGAGACAGGGATCACACTGGGGACACAGGGAGACAGGGATCACACTGGGGACAGTGATCACACTGGGGACACAGGGAGACAGGGGAAACAGGGAGACAGGGATCACACTGGAGACACAGGGAGACAGGGATCACACTGGAGACACAGGGAAACACGGATCACACAGGAGACAGGGATCACACTGGAGACACAGGGAGACAGGGATCACACTGGGGTCACAGGGAGACAGGGATCACACTGGAGATACAGGGAAACACGGATCACACAGGAGACACAGGGAGACAGGGATCAAACTGGGGACACAGGGAGAGGGGAACACACTGGAGACACAGGGAGACATGGATCACACTGGGGACACAGGGAGACACGGATCACACAGGAGACACAGGGAGACAGGGATCACACTGGAGACACGGATCACACAGGAGACACAGGGAGACAGGGATCACACTGGGGACACAGGGAGACACGGACACACTGGGGACACAGGGAGACACGGATCACACTGGAGACACAGGGAGACAGAGATCACACTGGAGACACAGGGAGACAGAGATCACACAGGAGACACAGGGATCACACTGGAGACACAGGGAGACAGGGATCACACTGGACACAGGGATCACACTGGAGACACAGGGATCACACGATCACACTGGAGACACAGGGAGATAGGGATCACACTGGAGACAGGGATCACACTGGGGACACAGGGAGGCAGGGATCACACTGGGGACAGGGATCACACTGGAGACACAGGGAGACAGGGATCACACTGGAGACACGGAGACGGATCACACTGGATACAGGGATCACACTGGAGACACGGGGAGACAGGGATCACACTGGAGACACAGAGAGACAGGGATCACACTGGGGACAGGGATCACACTGGAGACACAGGGAGACAGGGATCACACTGGGGTCACAGGGAGACAGGGATCAC
>NW_025204187.1:6083-7132 GCF_004010195.1 Chiloscyllium plagiosum
ACTGGGGACACAGGGAGACAGGGATCACACTGGATACACAGGGAGACTGGGATCACACAGGAGACACAGGGAGACAGGGATCACACTGGAGACACAGGGAGACACGGATCACACAGGAGACACAGGAAGACAGGGATCAAACTGGGGACACAGGGAGACAGGGATCACACTGGAGACACAGGGAGACACGGATCACACAGGAGACACAGGGAGACAGGGATCACACTGGGGACACAGGGAGACATGGATCACACTGGAGACACAGGGAGACAGGGATCACACTGGAGATACTGGTCACGTGGAGATAGGGAGATATTCACTCCGGTAGGATCACATCAACTGACCTCTTCTTCCTGTCCTGGCTTCATCTTTCTTCTGTTGGAGCTGGGTGTTGGATACTAGCTTCTCTGGAACCACCGGATCTCTCTGAGGAATGGTTCAGGAAGAGAAGCATTGATTACCGCAAAGTCTGTCAGTGGTGCAGAACAACCCTGTTCAAGTCTACAGCCAGCACGGCCGCGTACAGGATGGAACTGAACCAGAAAGCTCCAGAGAAACTCAGCAGCTCCGGCAGGTTCTGCGGAGAGAGGAACAGAGCTCGCGTTTCTTCCCAACTGACCATAGGCAGGAAGAAGGTGGTGTGTGAGCAGTGTGTGTCACGACAGGGCCTGGGTCCAGGTCAGAGCAGGGAGGCGTTCAGTCTCTGACATGTCTGAACTCCATCATCGAGTTCTGAAGGCTGCAGGGTCCCCGAGCGGACACTGAGATGCTATTCTTACAGCTTTTGTTGGAGCACTGCAGCAAGCCACAGGGAACGGGGTTGGGGCGCTGAGATGTCAGGCAACTGGAGGCTCGGGGCCACTTCCACAGAGAAAGGAGGGAGTGCGACAAAGGGTGGTCAGATTGATTCTGGCAATGGCAGGTTGGCTGCATGGCGAGACGGGGATCGGTCAGGATCACGTGGGATGACGAGGCTGAGTCGGGACCTCAGATTAATTCTAACAGGGGCTCGATGGGGAGGAGGGGGTGGTAACGGCAGGAAGGATGTT
>NW_025204187.1:7864-9151 GCF_004010195.1 Chiloscyllium plagiosum
ACGGCCCAACAAGTCCACACTGACCTTCTGAAGAGTAACCCACCCAGACCCATTCCCCAACATTTCCCCCTGATTAATGCACCCTAACCTGCACATCCCTGGGCACTATGGGACAATTTAGCATGGCCAATCCACCCAAACCTGCACATCACTGGAGTGTGGGAGGAAACCGGAGCACCCGGAGGTAACCCTCGCAGACACTGGGAGAATGTGCAAACTCCACACAGACAGTCGCCCTGTGGCTGGGACTGAGCCCGAATCCCTGGCGCCGTGAGACAGCGGTGCTAACCACTGTGCCACCGTGCTGCACGAAGACTGAAATGATCTCCTTTCGATATAGGGGTCGGTGAAGATGGCAAAATTGCAGATGGGCATTTGTCTTTTGGATGGGCGGGGGGAATTTGAGCTCAGGACCAGGCGACGTGAAGGTCTTGGGTCGAGAGTCTGCTCGACGTCCCTCTGCTGCACTGACCGTCATGAAGGCCCCACGCACCCAGTTCCCAGCTCAACGGAAGGATTCAGGTTAATGCCACGGGGCAAGGCGATGGGAAAGGAGAGGGTTCTCATCACAGTCGGAGTGCTGTCAGCAGAACGGGTCGGGCAGTTGGTCAAAAGGAAACGCTGTTTGAGGACATGGATGTGTGGAGTTCTGAGCCAGGCAACCATTGAGTGGCGACAGCAGATTCCTGGGAGAAGAGTGCCAAAACGCTGCACACTATCCTGTTGGGGATACTGCACAGAGTGAGGGAAGGGTGTAATAGAGCAGGGGACGCCAGCAGCAGGGTTGGGGGAGTCGGGGGAAAGGAGACGCCACTCAGGCCACCTCGGCAGTCGGGTCCGCACCTTGTCCTTTCTCTTGGAGGGACCCTTGGCGCCTTTGCCCGTCTTGTCCAGCTTGTCCAGGGCGGTGTTGCTGCCGATCTGGCTAGTGCTGCGGTCACTCTTGGAGTCAGGCCGGCGAAACAGATTGGGCTGCACAGACACACGGACAAACACAGCGGCCGTGAGACAATGCACACACAGCATGGCACACATATACAAGTTACAGGACACATATGGTGGGGGAAGGATTTGGTAATATGCAGAGCGACGCGACATAATACACACAGGGACTGCTATTCTCTATAATACACACAGCGACTGCTATTCTCTACAATACACACAGGGACTGCTATTCTCTATAATACACACAGGGACTGCTATTCACTATAATACACACAGGGACTGCTATTCTCGAGAATACACACAGGGGCTGCTATTCACTACAATACACACAGGGACTGCTAT
>NW_025204188.1:0-3767 GCF_004010195.1 Chiloscyllium plagiosum
CGAAGAGGATGTTCACTTTTAACAAGAAAAGTACATTTTTCGCACATAAATTAATGCTACTTTACTTTATGCCGTATCAGCTTATGAAAGGCTTTGTAGGAACACTCTACTTTCAGATACCGAGGGAAATCTCTATCTATCTAAGATCATGTTTAAAGCGATTTGATCCCACCTGTCTGTGTTCCCTGAGTGTAGTCATGTTCTTATATTTATTAATGGTGTGGGATATAAATGAATTAATGTTATTTCTGCAAGTATGAATTCTGATACAGAACAGGAATGAGAAAATACATATTCAGCAAAAAGAAAGGATATGTTAGCAGGAGACGTGAATACTGAACAATGGTGGATATATGGGCAAACAGGAAAGCATCTGTTTCCCCCTTACACGGAGACAAAGGAACAAACCCTTATCAAAGAGGTCAAAGTGGCCTCTGGATGGAAATAGATGCTGATAGAAGAAAAGATATGCCTAATCAATAATCTACAATAGACTGACGTCAAACACCCTTATGGGAGTCAGAGATAAGAGTTTGTCACGGACAAGACAGGATAAACAGAAGTTGTGGGATAAGTCTTAAGTAAATGAGTGACGTAAGCGACGCAGGGAACAGACAATGGAATAAGGAAAACATATGGGAAAAAACAGTATAAATTGCAAGAGTTTTTTGGGATATACTGTGCATTTTGTCATTGCCTTACCTGGTAATTAGACAAAGCACCCACCTATAGGTGTACAAATAAACGGCTGATTCAGATATTTGTCTCGGACTGAAATTATTAAAGTGAGTGAGCTTTTGTTTCTCACAATTGGGGGCTCGTGTCCGGGATTTTCTTCCATCACCGGGGGGAGTGGCTGGCCTTGGACACTGGGAAGACTCGTCCCGTTCCCCATTGAGGAGCGGTCTCGTGTCCCGGTTTGGTCTGCTCCCTTGGGTGACTGATGTGAATCCGAGAAGAGAGACATCTGAATCAGACAGTGATAGGAGCTCGATAGAAGATACGGTGATAAAAGGAGCCAGGTAACTCCCTTTGGGCGGAATGTTGTGGAAATTGGCACAATAATACTTGTACAAGGGAGAAAGATTATTAAATATTGTTGCTTTGTATGGACTAAGGTCTCCATTCTTCCTCCCGCTGTCTTCTGGCCAAAGTACAGATCGGACGAAGACTGGGAGACTGGGTTTGTGAATATCTGAGTTCATATGTAAATGTGTGTGTGTGTGAGAGAGAGAGAGAGAGAGAGAGAGAGAGAGAGAATGTAAAGAGCTGTACAGCTGGTAGGAAGTTTAACCCTTTGTGATTTGGTTTGAGTGAACATTTGTTTGTTGCTGATTGAATGTTTGTGTTTTATTCCCTGGAGCTTGAGTTCCAGGACAGTTTTGAATCTGATTTTTTGTTATGGAAACTTAACATGATTTCTTAAGGTTAAGGATTCTATTGAGATTATGAAGAAAAAAAAAGGAATGATAACTCCTGTTCTTTTTACAGATCATGACTGCCTTACTATCAGTTTCTAACTAATCTCTTTTATCTTTACATAACAGCGATTTATGGAGGACAGTTGAAGTTTCAGTTCAACATTAGATTGTAGTCAAAGCAAAATTCTATGGTTAATATCTGTGACCTTGGATTCAGCCATTGTTCATGCATTAGAAGTTTTTTTAAAAAAAACCTTGAGTAGACAAGTTCTTTTAAGGCAAGCTCTGATTATTTTATGATTGGTCCGGACTATTTAAGAAAACTAATTTTGGATCTAAATTAAAGGACTAAAACTGGGTAATTGCATTGAATTGCAAAATTGGGAACTGTGTGCATTTTGCATTTTAATTATTAAATACTGAAGAAATGAACGTAAATATATTTATAACTTAGGAACAGGCTTTAAAGGTTAGTCAAGCATGAATTGATGAATTGGTGTTTGAAGTTATGGGGAGCTAGAAATATTGCAATATTTCTTTAAAAAAAAGAGAAAGGGGAAAAACGTAACGACTTATCCCCTTCGGGAGGTACCCATAGGGGACAAAGAGATTGAGTTTATAAGTGCCCCCCTCACCAGTGGGGAGGTCAGAACATTTAAAAAGGAAACGAAGGTCCTGGTTTAGGATCCGGTGGGGTTGTCTGAACAAATTGATCACTTTTTGGGGCCCAGTCTGTATACCTGGGCTGAATTAATGTCTTGGGGAGGTCAGAACATTTAAAAAGGAAACGAAGGTCCTGGTTGAGGATCCGGTGGGGTTGTCTGAACAAATTGATCACTTTTTGGGGCCCAGTCTGTATACCTGGGCTGAATTAATGTCTATTTTGAATATACTATTTACTGGATTATTTCTGTAAGATTGTATATTAAGACTTTTTGTGTTTTAGCATAATGATCAGAATACTGGGAATGCTTAGAGTTATGATGCTAGCCGTCTTGGTATTGGGATTTTGTCACATATCATTTTCATATGTATTATTAATGGTTCCTGAGTCTGATAATCCACAAGTAATAGACACTGATATATGTAGCTTAGTAAATTGTGGGAATGTAGCTAATCAGAGACAATACCGCAACTCAGAGATACATCTTAAGTCCTATGGGGATGGCCTCGGGGATGGTACCTGGTATAATGGTCTTCTCACAATACACCGGGCCCCCTTCCGACCAGCACGCGATTGTCCCAATAAAAAGTGTAACGCCATATATTTAACGATAAGAAAAACCACATGGCACGGAGCGGTTTTGGGAGGTGGCACTTATGAGGTACAAGTAAATGAAACATTTGGGATTGAAATGAAAGCAAATAGGAAGGAGTTTGTGGGCTGTTGTTTTCGAATTAGCATAGGACAGGAAAACGGGTAGAATTACTGGGTAATGAGATACAACCTTTCACTCCTCCCAATGATCCTACAGTAGTAAAAATTATAGAGGTAAAGGATGTGAAACAGACCATCGAGATAGAGACTGGGTACGGGGATGCAAATGCCTGGGTTGAATGGGTAAAGTATACTGTAAAAAGGTCTGAACAAAAGCAATTGCTATGGATGTGCCTCCGGTAGGCCAGTGGCCCAGGTGGTTCCCTTTCCGCTCGGGTGGAAGCGAGACAGGAAGGGCATGAAATGTATGATAGCCCTGTATCAGGATGAGACTGCATGGAATGATAGGAATTGTACCTCCCTATCTCTAATGTTCCCTCCCTTGGAGGAGAAAGATGCAAAAGTTCCCCCCACATTCTCCGCCGCAGTTGGAAATCACACGTCATGTGCGCACAGGCAAGGTACAAGTCGGTCGAGAGATTTGGGGGAGCTGAAATTATGTACAGAGATTAAGAATGTGACCGAAACGGACAAGGGAGGGAACTACTCAGCATTAAAGGTTCCCCGAGCGGATCTGTGGTGGTACTGTGGAGGAAAAATATTGAGACCCACCCTACCTCCAGATTGGAAAGGGATATGCGCAATTGTACAATTGGCAATCCCATTTACCTTGGCATTTGAGAAGGAAAAGATAGTAGGGAAAAAGAGAAGGGGTAAGAGATTACTGTTAGATAATTCTTTGGATGACAGGATTTATCTTGATTCGAAGGAGTCCCTAGGGGAGTACCTGAATTCAAAGCCCGTAACCAGATTGCAGCAGGCTTTGAGTCAGCCCTCTTTTGGTGGGCAACAATTAATAAAAATGTAGACTGGATAAATTACATTTTTTATAATCAACAGCGATTTATAAATGATACAAGAGAGGCGGTTAAAGGAATATCAGAACAGCTTGATGCGACAAGTAGGAT
>NW_025204188.1:4880-7915 GCF_004010195.1 Chiloscyllium plagiosum
AGAAAGCGAGGACTGCAGGTGCTGGAGACCAGAGTCGAGAGGGTGGTGCTGGAAAAGCACAGTAGGTCAGACAGCATCCGAGGATCAGGAGAATCAACGTTTCTGGCATAAGCCCTTCCTTATGCCCGAAATATCAATTCTCTTGGTCCTCGGATGCTGCCTGACCTGTTGTGCTTTTCAGCACCACCCTCTCGATTCTGGTCTCCAGCACCTGCAGTCCTCGCTTTCTCCTAGCACCAACTATTTACTTGTGTAAAGTCTCATAACCTCCAGCCTTTCAGACATCCTGTGTGCAAACTGAAACTTCTTTCTCTTCTCTTATTCAACCAATTTAAAGCATTTGCCACCGGAAAAAACAACCACCCTGTTTCATGAAGACATCCTCTTGCTCCGCTGACATTGACATTTCAAGCAAGCTTTCAATAAATTGCTGTGAACCAGCAGTTTCTGATCTCTGGTTCGTTAGTTCAGAAGGAGGGACTTCTGCTCTGATAAAGTAACAGTTCAAAATGCAGCTGTTTGAAAGCATTCTTATCAGTATTTTTGTTGCTGAAAGTGAGAGTTTATTAATTAAATTAGTGATTGCAATTTGTGTGCTACTGATAAAGCTGAATAACTGTAATTATGCTCAATTGCTTAATTGGAGATATGTCCTAAAATGTCTAAACTTTAGACAATATTCAAACTGAATAATAGGCAGTTCCTCGAAGTGAGGGCATTGCTTATCACAGCATGCAGTGAGAACCAAGGCAAGAGATCATTTATGTCGGAGAGTGTCTGTAATTTATTGGGTGGGAGACACCAGCAATTTACTGCGGTGAGGGGTAGAGACAGTTGAAGTGATATCACTTCTGGATTGAAAAAGCCTCAAAGAAGTGGACTTTTCAATATCCACAAAGACACTTGCCAGTTTTAATAGATGCACCACAGAAAGCACAGGATGTATCACAGGGTGGTATGGCAACTGCTCTTCCCAAGACTGCAAGAGACTCCAGAGAATTTGTGAACATAATCCAGTCCGTCACACAAACTAGCCTTTCTCCCATTGACTCTTGTCTATAGTTCCCACTGCAACTAACAAAATCAAAGACCCTTCCTACCCAATTAAACGTTCTTTCACCCTCTCACATTGAGCTGAAGATCTAAAAGTTTGAACACACGTAGAATAGCTTCATCCCCACTGTTATCAAACTTATTAATAAACCTCTCAAGTGTTAATGTTGATCTCTCTCTGACCTCCTCTGTGGCTGGGGCACTGTATTCTGCACTTTGTTCTGCTTCCCTGAAGTACTTTGTGTGGAGCATGCAAAACAAGACTTATCACTGCTTCGCAGTACATGTGACAACAGTAAATTAAATGAAATAAAATCAAAAAGACTAGATGCAAGAATGGAAGGCATGGTTGAGAAAATTACGGATCACACAAAGAATGATGAGGAAGGAAAGCGGCGAAGTGGCGATAAGGACATTTCCAAAAACAATACAGATAAGCCATGGGTGTGCACAAAGGTGTTGGAAATGTGCAACTGCCCACTTAGATAGAAGCATGTTGTCCTGCTTGAAGCACAAAAGGGTACTGTGCATATCAGGCAAATGGCCAGGAAAGCGAATAGGGTGTTATAATTAATGTGGGGGGAATTGAATACAAAAATTAGGAAGTTATGCTTTTGTTATACAAGTGAAACCACACATGGAGTACTGGATAGAGCCTTAGGTGTTTGATTTATGGGACAATATAAATATATTTGTGGGATATAAATGAATTAATGTTATTTCTGCAAGTATAAATTCTGATACAGAACAGGAATGAGAAAATGCATATTCAGCAAAAAGAAAGGATATGTTAGCAGGAGACGTGAATACAGAACAATGGTGGATATATGGGCAAACAGGAAAGCATCTGTTTCCCCCTTACACGGAGACACAGGAACAAACCCTAATCAAAGAGGTCAAAGTGGCCTCTGGATGGAAATAGATGCTGATAGAAGAAAAGATATGCCTAATCAATAATCTACAATAGACTGACGTCAAACACCCTTATGGGAGTCAGAGATAAGAGTTTGTCACGGACAAGACAGGATAAACAGAGGTTGTGGGATAAGTCTTAAGGAAATGAGTGACGTAAGCGACGCAGGGGACAGACAATGGAATAAGGAAAAAAAATGGGAAAAACAGTATAAATTGCAAGGGTTTTTTTGGGATATACTGTGCATTTTGTCATTGCCTTACCTGGTAATTAGACAAAGCACCCACCTATTGGTGTACAAATAAATGGCTGATTCAGATATTTGTCTCGGACTGAAATTATTAAAGTGAGTGAGCTTTTGTTTCTCACAATGGGATATCGGTATCGCTGGCTGGGCCAGCATTAGTTCACTTTTTTGATTGCCCTTGAGAAGACCTTGAGCCTCACAGGACACTAAGACAGAGTGAGGCACACAAGGTGACAGCTGCACAGGAGCTGTGCAAAGCAAGATCGACGTTAGCAAGATTAATATTATTTTAAAAGTTAGAGATGTCAATTCGTCAGTCTAATTACGGTAGGGAAGAAGGTGTTCCCCTGAGCATACTGGTCCATGTTTTCAAGTCTCTGTATCTCCTCCCTTTTGGAAGAGGTTGTCAGAGATCATTACAAGTTTGGGAGAGATATTTGATGTTGCCAGCCTTTCACTGACAATGAGAAGCATGAATGGATGGAAGGTAAATTTAAATTATGTCTAAGATACCAAAACATAATTGAGTTTATTGTATTGCCAACATCCAACCAAAGAGCCATCACATGCTTGAAAAGGATAGAGAAGCCATCACCATCACAATGAGAGAGAAAGAGACGGAGACGTATAAAGAGAGAGAGAAAACACAGCGAGGCAAACAGAAGGACAGTCAGTAAAACAGAGAAAGGAAGCAAAACAAGAAACAAACAGTCACATGGACATGGAGAAGGGGAGATAGTAAGTTCTGGGAAATAAACAGAAGACAGAGAAAAGGAAAACACAGGGAAACAGACAGTGTGAGAGAAATAGTGAGATACAAAG
>NW_025204188.1:8263-9151 GCF_004010195.1 Chiloscyllium plagiosum
GGGAAACATACCAAAGACCTTCCTGAAGTCCACGTACAAGACATCTACAGACCCTCCCTCATCAATCAACTTTGTCACTTCCTCAAAGAATTCCATTGATTTGGTAAGAAAAGACCTTCTCTGCACAAAACCATGTTGCCTATCATTGATAAGACTATTTTCATTCAAATAAGAAAAATTCCAATCTCTGGACCCAGTCTTCGTGGAGTTTTTTACAATCTTCCCGTGTCTGCATTGGGACAATTAACTATTTTCTCTCTCTACAGTATGTTTCTATGTTTGTTTCAGGTTTCTGCACCTGCAGTTTTATTACTTGTATTTAATGAAGAATTGCTGCAAATATGACGGGTTTATTGTAAAAATGGCACTGGTGCTCGGGCTTCCCGAGGACATGGGAATCTTGCCCAGCTACTTATGGGAATGCATGTCTCTGATTATCTGCTCTCTCTCTCTCAATCCCTGAGTCCATCCGTCACTGCATGCAGCCTTTCATCAAGCCACCCCAGGATTCCCCACACCACATCGCCTAGTACTGGATGCTCCTGAAGCAAGGAGCGCACAAAGACACTGGGCACTTTCTGAACCGCTAGGGATGCGAGACAAAGTCTCAGCATTAAAAGGAACAGAATAGCTAAAATCCAATTGAACAGCAAAGCAGAGTAAACAGGCTGAATGGCTGCCATCTGTTCTGACATTTTCTGGTCTTTTGGACTAATTCCATTCGGATACCTTGTCACACAGGTTTGGTGAAGGTGATAGATTTCAGATCCTATGGTCATTGCGACTGATTCATTGGTCTCCACTTTTCTGGTTAATGAGATCACACTAAGTTTTTATTGTCAAGTCTATACATTCCAAAGTAAAGATCTTGCCGGAGTTGTGCAGAAA
>NW_025204189.1:0-4025 GCF_004010195.1 Chiloscyllium plagiosum
ATGGAATTGTTTACAGGCAGAGGCTGTATTATGAAGATGTATTGATGCAGGAGCTGTATTATGGAGATGTTTACAGACAGGGACAAGATAATGGTGATGTTTACAGGCAGATGCATTATTAAGCACATGTTTACAGGCAGGAGCTGTATTATGGAGATGCTTACGGGCAGGAGCTGTATTATGGAGATGTTTACAGGCAGGGGCTGTAATATGGATTTGTTTACAGGCAGAGGCTGTATTATGGAGATGTTTAGATGCAGGAGCTGTATTGTGGAGATGTTTAGATGCAGGAGCTGTATTATGGATATGTTTACAGGCAGGAGCTGTATTCTGGAGATGTTTACAGGTAGGGGCTGTATTATGGAGATGGTTACATGAAGGAACTTTATTCTGGAGATGTTTAGAGGTAGGAGCTGCATTATGGAGATGTTTACAGGTAGGGGCTGTATTATGCAGATGTTTAGAGGTAGGAGCTGTTTTACGGTGATGTTTACATGCAAGAGCTTTATTTTGGAGAGGTTTACAGGTAGGGGCTGTATTATGGAGATGGTTACATGAAGGAACTGTATTCTGGAGATGTTTAGAGGCAGGATCTGTATTGTAGACATGTTTACAGGTATGGGCTGTAGTATGTAGATGTTTAGGGGCAGGAGCTGTGTTATGGAGTTGTTTTCAGATAGGAGCTTTACTATTGAGACGTTTACAGGCAGAAGCTCCATTATGGAGATGTTTACAGGCAGGAGCTGTATCATGGAGATGTTTACAGGTAGGGGCTGTATTATGGAGATGGTTACATGAAGGAACTTTATTCTGGAGATGTTTGGAGGTAGGAGCTGCATTATGGAGATGTTTACCGGTCGGGGCTGTATTATGGAGATGTTTACAGACAGGAGCATTACTATTGAGAAGTTTACAGGCAGAAGCTCCATTATGGAGATGTTTACAGGCAGCAGCATTATTACGGAGATGTTTACAGGCAGGAGCTGTATTATGGAGATGTTTACAGGTTGGGGCTGCATTATGGAGGAGAAAGTGAGGTCTGCAGATGCTGGAGGTCAGAGCTGAAAACGTGTTGCTGGAAAAGCGCAGCAGGTCAGGCAGCATCCAGGGAATAGGAGAATCGACGTTTCGGGCATAAGCTCTTCATGAAGAACGGCTTATGCCCGAAATATCGATTCTCCTGTTCCCTGGATGCTGCCTGACCTGCAGGGGCTTTTCCAGCAACACATTTTCAGCTGTATTATGGACATGGTTACATGAAGGAACTGTATTCTGGAGATGTTTAGAGGCAGCAGCTGTCTATGGAGATGTTTAAAGACGGGAGCATTATTATTGAGAAGTTTACAGGCAGAAGCTCCATTATGGAGATGTTTACAGGCAGCAGCTTTATTACGGAGATGTTTTACAGGCAGGGGCTGTATTATGGAGATGTGTAGAGGCAGGAGCTTTATTATGGAGATGTTTACAGAGAGGAGCTGTATTATGGAGATGGTTACATGAAGGAACTGTATTCTGGAGATGTTTGGAGGTAGGAGCTGTATTATGGAGATGTTTACAGGTAGGGACTATATTATGGAGATGTTTAGAGGCAGGAGCTGTATTATGGAGATGTTTACAGGTAGGGGCTGTATTATGGAGATGTTTAGAGGCAGAAGCTTTATTATGGAGATGTTTTCAGATAGCAGCATTGCTATTGAGAAGTTTACAGGCAGAAGCTCCATTATGGAGATGTTTACAGGCAGCACCTTTATTACGGAGATGTTTACAGGCAGGGACTGTATTATGGAGATGTTTACAGACAGGGACAAGATAATGGTGATGTTTACAGGTAGGCGCATTATTAAGCACATGTTTACAGGCAAGAGCTGCATTATGGAGATGCTTACGGGCATGAGCATCATTATGGAGATGTTTATGGGAAGTAGCTTTATGTCGGAATTTCTCCAGGAAGGAGCTGTATTATGGAGATGTGTACTGGCAAGAGCTGTATTATGGAGATGTTTACAGGCAAGAGCTGTATTATGGCGATGTTTAGGTGCAGGAGCTGTATTATGGAGATGTTTAGCAGCGTTATTATGGAGGTGTTTACGGGCAGGGGCAATATTATGAAAATGTTTCCAGGCAGGAGCATTACTATGGAGATGTTTACAGACAGGAGTTTTATTATGGAGCTGTTTACAGGCAGGGACATGATAATGGTGATGTTTACAGGCAGGGGCATTATTATGCACATGTTTACAGGCAGGAGCTGTATTATGGAGATACTTACAGACAGAGGCTGTATTATGGAGATGTTTAGAGGCAGGAGCTGTCTTCTTGAGATGTTTAGATGCAGGAGCTGTATTATGGAGATGTTTACAGACAGGAGCATTACTATTGAGAAATTAACAGGCAGAAGCTGCATTATGGAGATGTTTACAGGCAGGAGCTTTATTATGGAGATGTTTACCAGCAGGAGCTGTATTACAGAGATGTTTATGGACAGCAGCTTTATTATGGAGATGTTTACAGGCAGGAGCTGTGCTATGGAGATGTTTACAGGCAGCAGCATTATTATGGAGATGTTTGCAAGCTGGAGCATTGTTGTGTCGATGTTTACAGGCAGAAACATTATGATGGGAGATGTTTACAGGCAGGAGTATTATTATGCAGATGTTTACAGGCAGGAGCATTATTATGCAGATGTTTACAGGCAGGAACATTATTATGGAGATGTTTACAGGCAGCGGCATTATTATGCAGATGTTAACAGGCAGTAGCTCTATTATGGAGATGGTTACAGGGAGGAGCTTGTTGTGTGGAGAGATTTACAGGCAGCAGCTGTATTATGGAGATGTTTACCGGCAGGAGCTATATTATGCAGATGTTTACAGGCACGGGCTGTATTATGGAGATGTTTACCGGCAGGAGCTGCATTATGAAGATGTTTACAGGCAGCAGCTTTATTATAGAGATGTTTACAGGCAGCAGCGTTATTATGGAGGTGTTTACGGGCAGGGGCAATATTATGACAATGTTTCCAGGCAGGAGCATTACTATGGAGACGTTTACAGACAGGAGTTTTATTATGGAGATGTTTACTGGCAGGGACATGATAATGGTGATGTTTACAGGCAGGAGCTGTATTATGGAGATGTTTAGAGGCAGGAGCTGTATTATGGAGATGTTTAGATGCAGGAGCTGTATTATGGAGATGTTTACAGGTAGGGTCTGTATTATGGAGATGTTTAGTGGCAGGAGCTGTATTATGGAGATGTTTAGTGGCAGGAGCATTATTATTGAGAAGTTTACAGGCAGAAGCTCCATTATGGAGATGTTTACAGGCAGCAGCATTATTACAGAGATGTTTACAGGTAGGGGCTGTATTATGGAGATGTTTACAGGTAGGGGCTGTATTATGGAGATGTGTACAGGTAAGGGCTGTATTATGGTGATGTTTACAGGTAGGGGCTGTATTATGGAAATGTTTAGAGGCAGGAACTGTATGATGGAGATGTTTACACACAGGAGCATTACTATTGACAAGTTTACAGGCAGGAGCATTGTTACGGACTTATCACTGGTAGGCGTTTTATTATGGAGATGTTTACCGGCAGGGACATGATAATGGTGATGTTTACAGGCAGGCGCATTATTAAGAACAAGTTTAAGGCAAGAGCATCATTATGCAGATGTTTATGGGAACGTGCTTTATGTCAGAGATTTTTACAGGAAGGAGCATTATTATGGAGATGTGTACTGGCAAGAGCTCTGTTATGGAGATGTTTACAGGCAGGGGCTGTATTATGGAATTGTTTACAGGCAGAGGCTGTATTATGGGAGATGTTTACAGGCAGGGGCTGTATTAGGGAGATGTTTACAGGCAGAGGCTGTAATATGGAATTGTTTACAGGCAGAGGCTGTATTATGGGAGATGTTTAGATGCAGGAGCT
Source organism: Chiloscyllium plagiosum (assembly GCF_004010195.1). Taxonomy (NCBI): domain Eukaryota; kingdom Metazoa; phylum Chordata; class Chondrichthyes; order Orectolobiformes; family Hemiscylliidae; genus Chiloscyllium; species Chiloscyllium plagiosum. The sequence continues at coordinate 3,933 of NW_025204189.1, forward strand.
GTATTATGGAGATGTTTATAGGTAGGGGCTGTATTATGGAGATATTTAGAGGCAGGAGCTGTATTATGGAGATGTTTCCAGGCAGGATCTTTA
>NW_025204189.1:4551-9152 GCF_004010195.1 Chiloscyllium plagiosum
AGGAGTTTTATTATGGAGATGTTTACTGACAGGGACATGATAATGGTGATGTTTACAGGCAGGAGCTGTATTATGGAGATGTTTAGAGGCAGGACCATTACTATTGAGAGGTTTACAGGCAGAAGCTCCATTTTGGAGATGTTTACAGGTAAGGGCTGTATTATGGAGATGATGGTTACATGAAGGAACTGTATTCTGGAGATGTTTAGAGGTAAGAGCTGTATTATGGAGATGTTTACAGACAGGAGCTTTACTATTGAGAAGTTTACAGGCAGAAGCTCCATTTTGGAGATGTTTACAGGTAAGGGCTGTATTATGGAGATGTTTCGAGGCAGGAGGTGTATTATATAGATGTTTACAGGTAAGGGCTGTATTATGGAGATGTTTAGAGGCAGGAGCTGTATTATAAAGATGTTTACAGGTAAGAGCTGTATTATGGAGATGTTTACAGGTAGGGGCAGTATTAGGGAGAGGTTTACAGGCAGGGGCTGTAATATGGAATTGTTTACAGGCAGAGGCTGTATTATGGAGATGTTTAGATGCAGGAGCTGTATTGTGGAGATGTTTAGAGGCAGAAGCTCCATTATGGAGATGTTTACAGGTAGGGGCTGTATTATGGAGATGGTTACATGAAGAAACGGTATTCTGGAGATGTTTAGATGCAGAAGCTGTATTATGGAGATGTTTACAGGTAGGGGCTGTATTATGGAGATGTTTAGAGGCAGGAGCTGTATTATGGAGATGTTTACAGGCAGGAGCTGTATTATGGAGATGTTTACAGGTAGGGGCTCTATTATGGAGATATTTAGAGGCAGAAGCTGTATTATGGAGATGTTTACAGACAGGAGCATTATTATGGAGATGGTTACATGAAGAAGGAGATGTTTAGAGGTAGGAGCTGTATTATGGAGATGTTTACAGGTAGGGGCTATATTATGAAGATGGTTACATGAAGGAACTGTATTCTGCAGATGTTTAGAGGTAGGAGCTGTATTATGGAGATGGCTCCATGAAGGAACTGTATTCTGGAGATGTTTAGAGGTCAGTGCTGTATTATGGAGATATTTACAGACAGGAGCATTACTATTGAGAGGTTTACAGGCACGAGCATTGTTACGGACTTATCACAGGTAGGAGTTTTATTATGGAGATGTTTACTGGCAGGGACATGATAATGGAGATGTTTACAGGCAGGAGCTGTATTATGGAGATGTTTACAGGTAGGGGCTGTGTTATGGAGATGGTTACATGAAGGAACTGTATTCTGGAGATGTTTACAGACAGGAGCTGTATTATGGATATGTTTACAGACAGGAGCATTACTACTGAGAAGTTTACAGGCAGAAGCTCCATTATGGAGATGTTTACAGGTAGGGGCTGTATTATGGAGATGGTTACATGAAGGAACGGTATTCTGGAGATGTTTAGAGGTAGGAGCTGTATTATGGTGATGTTTACAGGCAGGAGCTGTATTATGGAGATGTTTACAGACAGGAGCATTACTATTGAGAAGTTTACAGGCAGAAGTTCCATTTTGGTGATGTTTAGAGGCAGGAGCTGTATTATATAGATGTTTACAGGTAAGGGCTGTATTATGGAGATGTTTAGAGGCAGAAGCTGTATTATAAACATGATTACAGGTAAGGGCTGTATTATGGAGATGTTTCGAGGCAGGAGCTATATTATGGAGATGTTTGCAGGCAGGAGCTTTATTATGCAGATGTTTAGATTAGATTAGATTACATGACAGTGTGGAAACAGGCCCTTCGGCCCAACAAGTCCACACCGACCCGCCGAAGCGAAACCCACCCATACCACTACATTTACCCCTTACCTAACACTACGGGCAATATAGCATGGCCAATTCACCTGACCTGCACATTTTTGGACTGCGGGAGGAAACTGGAGCATCCGGAGGAAACCCACGCAGACACGGGGGAGAATGTGCAATCTCCACACAGACAGTCGCCTGAGGCGGGAGTTGAACCCGGGTCTCTGGCGCTGTGAGGCAGCAGTGCTAACCACTGTGCCACCGTGCCACCCGTTTACAGGCAGCAGCATTTTTATGAAGATGTTTACCAGCAGGAGCTGTATTATGGAGATGTTTATCGGCAGGAGCTGTATTATGAAGATGATTTCAGGTAGGGGCTGTATTATGGAGATGTTTACCGGCAGGAGCTGTATTATGGAGATGTTTACCGGCAGGAGCTGTATTATGAAGATGATTTCAGGTAGGGGCTGTATTATGGAGATGTTTATAGGCAGCAGCATTATTATGGAGATGTTTACCAGCAGGAGTTGTATTATGGAGATAGTTACAGGCAGGGGCTGTATTATTGGAGATGTTTACAGGCAGCAGCTTTATTACGGATATGTTTAGAGGCAGGAGCTGTATTAGGGAGATGTTTGCAGTCGGAAGCATTACTATTGAGAAGTTTACAGGCCAAAGCTTCATTATGGAGATGTTTACAGGCAGCAGCTTTATTACGGATATGTTTAGAGGCAGGAGCTGTATTATGGAGATAGTTAAATGAAGGAACTGTATTCTGGAGATGTTTAGAGGTAGGAGCTGTATTATGGAGATGTTTACAGGGGAGCTTTATGTCAGAGATTTTTACAGGAAGGAGCATTATTATGGAGATGTGTACTGGCAAGAGCTCTTTTATGGAGATGTTTACAGGCAAGAGCTGTATTAGGGAGATGTTTACAGGCAGGGGCTGTAATATGGAGTTGGTTACAGGCAGAGGCTGTATTATGGAGATGTTTACAGGCAGGAGCTGTATTATGGAGATGTTTCGAGGCAGGAGCTGTATTATGGAGATGTTTAGAGGCAGGAGCTGTATTATGAAGATGTTTACAGGTAAGGGCTGTATTATGGAGATGTTTACAGACAGGGGCATTATTACGGAGATGTTTACCGGCAGGAGCTGTGTTATGGAGATGTTTCCATGCAGGAGCTGCATTATGGAGATGTTTACAGACAGGAGCTGTAGTATGGAGATTTTCACAGACAGGAGAATTATTATGGAGATACTTACAGGCAAGAGCTATATTATTGTGCTGTTTACAGACAGCAGCATTACTATTGAGAAGTTTACAGGCAGAAGCTGCATTATGGAGATGTTTACAGGAAGGAGCATTGTTGGGTCGATGTTTACAGGCAGGAACATTATTATGGGAGATGTTTACAGGCGGGGGCATTATTATGGGAGATGTTTACAGGCAGGAACTGCATTATGATGATTTCTACAGACAGGAACATTATTATGGAGATGTTTACCGGCAGGAGTATTATTATGCAGATGTTTACAGGCAGGAGTATTATTATGGATGTGTTTACTGGCAACCGCTTTATTATGGAGATGTTTACGGGCAGGGGCATTATTACGGAGATGTTTACAGGCAGGGGCTATGTTATGGAGATGTTTACCGGCAGGAACTGTATTATGGAGATGTTTACAGGCAGCAGCTTTATTATAGAGATGTTTACAGGCAGCAGCGTTATTATGGAGATGTGTACAGGCACTGTCATTATCACCTCTTTATTTCTACCTTTGCTTCTGGAGTCATGACTCACCTTCTCTCATCCTAATATAAATACCTACATATTTCTCCCTTTTTGTAGCTTTGACAAAGGGTCAGTTAGATTCGAAACGTCAGCTCTTTTCTCTCCTTACAGATGCTGCCAGATCCTCTGAGATTTCCCAGCATTTTCTCTTTTAGTTTCAGATTCCAGCATCTGCAATAATTTGTTTTTATTTTGTACAGGCGGGGACATCATTATGGAGATGTTTACAGGCAGGATCTTTATTACAGAGATGTTTACAGGCAGGAGTTTTATTATGGAGACGTTTACAGGTAGGAGCTGCATTATGAAGATGTTCACAGGCAAGAGCATTATTACGGATTCATTACAGGCAGGAGCTGTAATATGGAGATGTTTACAGGCAGGGGCATAATTATGGAGATGTTTAAAGGCAGGAGAATTATTATGGAGATGTTTACGGGCAGGAGCTGTGGTATAGAGATGGTGACAGACAGGAGAATTAGTATGGAGATATTTACAGGCAAGAGCTGTGTTATTGTGATGTTTACAGGCAGGGACATTATTATGGAGATGTTTACATGCAGGGTCATTGTTATGGTGATATTTACAGGCGGGAGCATTATTATGGAGATGTTTACAGACAGGGGCATTATTATGGAGATGTTTACAGGCAGGAGCTGTAGTATGGAGATGGTTACAGGCAGGAGCTGTATTATGCTGATGTTTACATGCAGGAGCACTGTTATGTAGATGTTTACAGGCTGGGGCATTATTATGGAGATGTTTACAGGCAGGAACTTTATTATGGAGATGTTTACAGGCAGGGGCATTATTATGGAGATGTTTACGGGCAGGGGCATTATTATGGAGATGTTAACAGGCAGTAGCTGTATCATGGAGATGTTTAAAGGCAGGAGTATTATTAGGGAGATACTTACAGGCAGGAGCTGTATTATGCTGATGTTTATAGCAGCGGCATTGTTGTGGAGATGTTTACAGGCAGGAACATTATTATGGGGATGTTTACAGGAAGGAGTTGTTGTATGGAGATGTT
>NW_025204190.1:0-3395 GCF_004010195.1 Chiloscyllium plagiosum
CTCACCCCCGATTCCAATTCACAGTCACTCACCCCAATTCCGGTTCACAGTCACTCACACCGATTCCAGTTCACAATCACCCACCCCGATTCTAGTTCACAGTCACTCACCCCGATTCCAGTTCACAGTCACTCTCCACCGATTCTAGTACACAGTCGCTCACCCCCGATTCCAGTTCACAGTAACTCACCCAGATTCCAGTTCACAGTCACTCACCCCGATTCTAATTCACAGTCATTCACCCCGATTCTGGTTCACAGTCACTCACCCTGATTCCAGTTCACAGTCACTCACCCCGATTCTAATTCACAGTCATTCACCCCGATTCTGGTTCACAATCACTCACCCCGATTCCAGTTCACAATAACTCACCCCGATTCCAGTTCACAGTCACTCACCCCGATTCCAGCTCACAGTCACTCACCCCGATTCCAGTTCACAGTCACTCACCCCGATTCCAGTTCACAATAACTCATCCCGATTCCAGTTCACAGTCACTCACCCCGATTCCAATTCACAGTCACTCACCCCGATTCCAGTTCACAGTCACTCACCCCCGATTCCAGTTCACAGTCGCACACCTCGAATTCCACTTCACGTCACACCGATTCCAGTTCACAGTCACTCACCCCGATTCCAGTTCACAGTAACTCACCCCAATTCTAGTTCACAGTCACTAACCCCCCGATTCCAGTTCACAGTCGCTCACCCCTGATTCCAGTTCACGGTCACTCACCCTGATTCCAGTGCACAGTCACTCATTCGGATTCCGGTTCACAGTCACTCACCCCTGATTCCGGTTCACAGTCCTTCACCCCCGATTCCAGTTCACAGTCACTCACCCCCAAATCCAGTTCACAGTAACTCACCCGTATCCAGTTCACAGTCACTCACCCCAATTCCGGTTCACAGTCACTCACCCCCGATTCCAGTTCACAGTCACTCCCCCCGATTCTAGTTCACAGTCGTTCATACCAGATTCCAGTTCAGAGTCACTCACCCCGGTTCCAGTTCACAGTGATTCCGGTTCACTGTCACTCACCCCGATTCCAGTTCACAGTCATTCACCCCGATTCCAATTCACAGTCACTAACCCTGATTCTAGTTCACAGTCACTCACTCCCGATTCCAGTTCAGTCACTAACCCCGATTCCAGATCACAGTCACTCATACCCGATTCCAGTTCACAGACACTCAGCCCTGATTCCAGTTCACAGTCACTCACCTCCGATTCCATTCACAGTCACTCACCCCCGATTCCATTCACAGTCACTCACACCCGATTCCAGTTCACAGTCACTCACCCCCCGATTCCAGTTCACAGTCACTCACCCCGATTCCAGTTCACAGTCGCTCACTCCCGATTCCAGTTCACAGTCACTCACACCCGATTCCAGTTCACAGACACCCCGATTCCAGTTCACAGTCAGTCAAGCCCGATTCCAGTTCACAGTCACTCACCCCGATTCCAGTTCACAGTCACTCACTCCCAATTCCAGTTCAGTCACTAACCCCGATTCCAGTTCACATTCACTCACTCCGGATTCCAGTTCATAGTCACTCACACCTGATTCCAGTTCACAGACACTCACCCCCGATTCCGGTTCACAGTCACTCACCCCGATTCCAATTCACAGTCACTAACCCCTGTTTCCAGTTCACAGTCACTCACCCCGATTCCAATGCACAGTCACTCACCCCCGATTCCAGTTCACAGTCGCTCACCCCTGATTCCAGTTCACAGTCACTCACCCCAGATTCCAGTTCACAGTCACTCACCCCCAATTCCAATTCACAGTCACTCACCCCGATTCTAGTTCACAGTCACTCACACCCGATTCCAGTTCACAGTCACTCACCACTATTCCAGTTCACAGTCACTCACCCCGATTCTAGTTCACAGTCACTCACCCCGATTCCAGTTCACAGTCACTCACTCCCGATTCCAGTTCACAGTCACTCACCCCAATTCCAGTTCACAGTCACTCCCCCCGATTCCAGTTCACAGTCACTAATCATGATTCTAGTTCACAGTCACTCACACCCGATTCCAGTTCACAGTCACTCACTCCCGATTCCAGTTCACAGTCACTCACACCCGATTCCAGTTCACAGTCACTCACCCCGATTCCAGTTCACAGTCACTCACCCCCCAATTCCAGTTCACAGTCAGTCACCCCGATTCCAGTTCACAGTCACTCACCCTGATTCCTGTTCACAGTCACTCACCCCCCACCCCCACCCCCGATTCCAGTTCACTGTCACTCACCCTGATTCCAGTTCACAGTCACTCACACCCGATTCCAGTTCACAGACACTCACCCCCGATTCCGGTTCACAGTCACTCACCCCGATTCCAATTCACAGTCACTAACCCCTGTTTCCAGTTCACAGTCACTCACCCCGATTCCACTGCACAGTCACTCACCCCCGATTCCATTCACAGTCCACAGTCATTCACCCCGATTCCAATTCACAGTCACTAACCCTGATTCTAGTTCACAGTCACTCACACCTGATTCCAGTTCACAGACACACACCCACAATTCCAGTTCACAGTCAGTCACCCCCGATTCCGGTTCACAGTTACTCACCCCCAATTCCGGTTCACAGTCTTTCACCCCCGATTCCGGTTCACAGTCACTCACCCCCGATTCCAGTTCACATTCACTCACCCCAGATACCAGTTCCCAGTCGCACACCTCCAATTCCAGTTCACAGTCACTCACCCCCGATTCTAGTTCACTGTCACTCACCCCCCAATTCCAGTTCACAGTCACTCACCCCGAATCCGGTTCACAATCACTCACCCCGATTCCGGTTTACAGTAACTCACACCGATTCCAGTTCACAGTCACTCATCCCGATTCCGGTTCACAGTCACTCATCCCGATTCCGGTTCACAGTCACTCACCCCAATTCGAGTTCACAGTCACTCACACCCAATTTCAGCTCACAGTCACTCACCCCAATTCCAGTTCACAGTCACTCATCCCGATTCTAGTTCACAGTCACTCACACCCGATTCCAGTTCACAGTCACTCACCCCCAATTCCGTTTCACAGTCACTCACCCCGATTCCAATTCACAGTCACTAACTCCGGAATCCAGTTCACAGTCACTCACTCCAATTCGAGTTCACAGTCACTCACCCCAATTCCAGTTCACAGTCACTCACCCCGATTCCAGTTCACAGTCACTCACACCCGATTTCAGTTCACAGTCACTCACCCCCAATTCCGTTTCACAGTCACTCACCAAGATTCCAATTCACAGTCACTAACTCCCGATTTCAGTTCACAGTCACTAACCCCTGTTTCCAGTTCACAGTCACTCACCCCGATTCTAGTTCACAGTCACTCACCCCCGATTCCAGTTCACAGTCACTCACCCCC
>NW_025204190.1:5606-9152 GCF_004010195.1 Chiloscyllium plagiosum
CCCTGATTCCAGTTCACAGTCACTCACCCCCGATTCCAGTTCACAGTCACTCACCCCCGATCCCAGTTCACAGTCACTCACCCCTATTCCAGTTGACAGTCACTCACCCCAATTCCAATTCACAGTCACTCACCCCGATTCCAGTTCACAGTCATTCATCTCTGATTCATCTTCCTTAACTAATTCTTTTCTGATCACTGACCCTTCTGTCACTGAAAACTGTTTATTCTTAACTCGATTTTAAGGTGATTCAAAAAACTTTGGAACTTCCTCTTCACCTCTTTGTTCCAACAAGAAGAGCACCTCTCCATCTAACTGAGCTTGCTAATCACTTGTATCATTCCAGTAAATCTTCTCCACTTCTTATCCATCACTTTGCCACGTTTCGTAAAGCATGATGTCTTGTCTCTTACACAATTCTCCAGTTGAGGCCAAGGTACTGTTAAAGGTTTAGTATTGGCTTATGTGTTGTTGTATTCTGGTCCTTTAGTTATAAAGCCAAGAATTCCATTTTTTTTAAACAGTTTTCTCAGCTGCACTAATATAGTTTCAGTTAGGGAGGAGTTGGGACGTTTCTCCTTTGAAGAAAAGGAAAATTGAAGGGAAATTTGCTAGACGTTTTCAAAATCATGGCACAGAGACAAGCTGTTCGCATTGGTGGAAGAACCAAGGACATAGATTTAAAGTTAAATTTTAAAAAATGTAAAGAACTCAGGATGCTGGAAATCCGAAACCAAAACAGAAATTGCTGGGAAAACGCAGCTGCCCTGTCAGCATTTGTAGAGAGAGAAACACGGTTAACATTTCGAGTGTACCTGCATTCTGAAGAAGGATTGAAATGTTAACTCTGCTTTCTGTCCACACAGATGCTACCAGACCTGCTGAGTTTCTTCAGCAATTTCTCTTCCTGTTTATAGATTTAAGGTAACTGCCAAAAGAAACAAACTCTACAACAGGACAACCCTTTTCTTCAAGCAGGGTGTGGTCAACATCTAACCCTAACCCTGATCAGGTTACTTCCTTCTAACCATAATGGACTGAAAGTGCAGCCCCCCATTCTCACATCAGCACCTGTATCTTTCCCCTGAATTCTCATGTCAGCATCAATATTTTACCTATCCCCCCCAAAACCAAGTGATGAATCATGCCCAAGATGATAGTGTGGTGATGGTGGCACTAACCTCTTGGACCTGGCGGTCCCCTCTGTATGAGCATATGGTTCTCCCAAGGCATAGCTGTATCTGATGTCTCATTGGCTGCAGGTGGCACTCCAACAGTATCTGTAAGATGCAGCTCAAACATCTGGAATAATAGCACTGCTGAAGTTATTATTTATCATCTAAAGACTGTTTCTTTAAAGTCTAATCCATCTCAATAACAACTTCCTGTTAAAAGAAAAAGTGCTTTTGAACCGATTGTAAAATGAGCGAAAGTCTGACCAGTCCAATCTTTCCACAGAAGACTACCCACCCATTGCAAGTATTCATCCGCTTAAAGCTTTCTGACCCACCTCCCAGACCGTGATCAGAAAATATGGAAAACGCTGCTGTTTGGGAAACTGGAACGTTATGATGTGGCTGTGGAGGACTGGTCCCAGTATGGTGAAAAAATGAGACCCTTTTCCAGGCACACAGGATAGAAGGGAATCACTAGCAAAACATCATTCTCCTGACTGCTTGTGGGGGCCCAACATTCAGCATCATAAAGGGTTTAACCAATGCGGCGACCCAGAAGTCAAAATCTTTTGACTGACTGATAGAAATCGTAGCGGATCACTCTGAACCCAAACCATCTGCTATATTGCAGCACTACAACACGGCAAATAGACTTTCTGGGAATTCTGAATTCTTGACAAAGTTGTGGAAATTGGTGGAACACAGAGTATGAGTCAGCATTTTGGGAAATGTTAAGAGATTGTTTTGATTGTGGAATTAACCCAGTTTTGTTGAGGAGGATGAGCAGCAAAAAGGAAAACCTTTTTTAACCCCTTTTCCAAACTCTGCTAGTTGTTAAAGGGGTAGACATGACAGTCAGTAGAGTGGGATGCTCTTCCTGTCGTATGCAGGAGGTTGTGGAACAGTTGAGTGTCCCCGGTGACCAAATCGACAGCAAGTGTGTCCACCTGCGGCTCCTCTCAGACCACGTGGTTCAGTTGCAGCAGCAGCTGGACACACTGAGGAGCATACAGGAGCCAGACAGTGTGACAGATAGTAACTCCAGATAGTAACTGCCAGTTCAGTCAGATCGATGGATGACTGTAAGGAGAGATAGGCAGGTATTGCAGGAGCCTCCTGTGGCTATCTCTTCTCAAACAAGGTCACCATTTTGGATAAAGTTGGTTGGGGATAGCTTCTCAGGTGAAAATAGCAGCAGCAGCCACGTCTTTGGCCTTACAACTGGCTTTCCTGTAAAGCAGGGAATGGTAAAGTCCAAGTGAGCAATTGTGATAGGGGATTTTCTGGTCAGGGGCACAGACATGCGTTTCTGTAGCTGCGAGTGAGACTTCAGGATAATGTGTTGCCTCCCTGGTGCCAGGGTCAAGGATGTCTCCAAGCGATTGCAGCAAATTCTGAAAAGGGAGCATGAACAGCCAGAGGTCATTGCATACCTTGGTGCCAATGCCATAGATGGGAAAAGGGATGAGGCCTGCAGAGTGAGTATAGGGAGTTAGGGAGGAGGTTAAAAGCTTTCTAGATTACTCCCACTGTCACATGTTAGTGAGAAGAGGAATAGGAAGATAGGACAGATGAATGTGTTACTGATGAGCTAATGCAAGGGGTATTCAGGCATTTGGATCATTGGGATCTCCTCTGGAGAAGAGGTGACCTGTGCAAGAGGGAGAAGTTGCACTTGAACTGGGCGGGGACCAATATCCCGGGTAGGGAGATTTACAAGATCCACTTGAGAGAGTTTAAATGAGTCTGGCCAGACTATGGGACCTTAAACAGAAGTGAGACAAAAGTGAATGTTGAGGCTGATCCAGACGTTAAAGAGACCAATTGAGATAGACAAGACTGGCAAGATCACAGCAAAGAATGTGGGAAAACTGGTGGAGTTAAACTGCATTTAGTTCGATGCAAGAGGCCTGACAGATAATGCAAGATGCATGCAGGGCATGCATGGGGATATGGGTCTGGCATATCATAGTTATTACAGAAACTCAACCTCCTCTTGGGAAATAAGGCAGGGCAAGTGACTGAGGTGGTAGCAAGGGAGCACTTTGAGACCAGTGACCATAATTCAATTCATTTTAAAATAGTTATGGAAAAGGATAGGTCTGGTCTGCAAGTTAAAGTCCAAACTGGGGCAAGGCCAGTTTTGATGGTACTAGACAAGAACTTTCAAAAGTTGATTTGTGGAGCCCAAAACCTTTTAAAATGGGTACTGGCAATCTGTATGAAGTCATTGGGAAGTATCCCACAGTCCCCTTGGGAAGATAAAAGATGCCAGGACCAAGATCTCGATAGACCTAGAGGCCGACCCAAATGCACGAAGGCTTGGCTGCTCCCTATGCACATTGAAACATCTAGAGGAACTGGGCATCAT
>NW_025204191.1:0-9153 GCF_004010195.1 Chiloscyllium plagiosum
TCACATCCAGGACAGGGCTAGATACAGAGTAAACCTACCCCTACACTGTCCCCAACGAACACATCCAGGACAGGGCGGGACACAGGATTAATTTTCCTTTACACTTTCCCCATTGAACACATCCAGGACAGCGTTAGATACAGAGTAAAGCTACCCCTACACTGTCCCTATCAAACACACCCAGGACAGAGCTAAATGCAGAGTTAATTTTTACTTTACACTGTCCCCAGTCAATCACATCCAGAACAGGGCTAGATACAGAGTAAAGCTACCCCTACACTGTCCCCATTGAACACATCCAGGACAGCGTTAGATACAGAGTAAAGCTACCCCTACACTGTCCCCATCGAACACATCCTGAACAAGTACAGCATGAAGTCAGATACAGAGTAAAGCTCCTTATAAACTGTAGTTGAATTGAATTGAATTGATTTTTATGTGTACCAAGGCATGGTGAACAGCTTTGTCTTGCAATCAATACAGACAGATCAGAGTTAAGTATCATAGATAAGGAAATAATAGGTAAACAGCGGCAAAAACCAACACACAGGTGTATTAACTTTAGAGAGTGTAGAACGATTGTAGGAAATAGGAAACTTAGATCTGCACACAGGAGCTTACTATGACTTCAACGTATCCACTGCCAACAATTTTACTGTTAAACAATGTGCGACAGGGATAGCACAGGTGAGATACAGAGTAACGTTTCCTCTACACTGTCCCATCAAACACTTCCAGGACAGGGACACTGTTTGTTTTGATATTGCCTCTGTCGTGGATCGAGCAGACAGAGCCGATTGTTTCTGGAAGCAGCTGGACTGACTTTGAAATGTGTTAGAAGTGTGGTACTGGAAAAGCCCAGCAGGTCAAGCAGCATCAGGGAAGCAAAAGCCCTTCGTCAGGAAGTGTGACTTTGAAGTGTGGCGCACACACGACTGTGGTTGAACCCAGTCCTACTGATGGAGCACTGACAAATTTAGTGCTTCCCACTGAATTCTCATTCAATAAATATCTGTAATTAGGATAACCATGAAATCATTGCTAATTGTCTACAAAACCCACAATGGCCTTTAGGGAAGGAATCTGCCATCCTTGCATAGTCTGGCCTACATGTGACTTTTGACCCACAGCAATGTGGTTGACATGATTTACAAGGCTGTTGCCAAGGTTGGAGAATTTGAGCTATAGGGAGAGGCTAATTGACTGGGGGCTGTTTTCCCTGGAGTATTGGATGCTGAGGGGTGACCTTCTAGAGGTTTATGAAATCATGAGGGACATGGATAGGATAAATAGAACATAGAACATTACAGCGCAGTACAGGCCCTTCGGCCCTCGATGTTGCGCCGACCTGTCATAGCAATCTGAAGCTCATCTAACCTACACTATTCCATGTACGTCCATATGCCTGTCCAATGACGACTTAAATGCACATAAAGTTGGCGAATCTACTACCGTTGCAGGCAAAGCATTCCATACCCTTACTACTCTCTGAGTAAAGAAACTACCTCTGACATCTGTCCTATATCTATCACCCCTCAATTTAAAGCCATGTCCCCTCGTGCTCGCCGTCACCATTCTTGGAAAAAGGCTCTCCCTGTCCACCCTATCTAACCCTCTGATTATCTTATATGTCTCTAATAAGTCACCTCTCAACCTTCTTCTCTCTAACAAAAACAGCCTCAAGTCCCTCAGCCTTTCCTTGTAAGACCTTCCCTCCATACCAGGCAACATCCTAGTAAATCTCCTCTGTACCCTTTCCAAAGCTTTCACATTCTTCTTATAAAGCGGTGACCAGAACTGTACACAATACTCCAAGTGCGGCCGCATCAGAGTTTTGTACAGCTGCAGCATAACCTCATGGTTCCGGAACTCAATCCCTCTTATTAATGAAAGCTAAAACACTGTATGCCTTCTTAACCCTGTCAACTGGGTGGCAACTTTCAAAGATCTGTGTACCTGGACACCGAGATCTCTCTGCTCATCTACACTACCAAGAATCTTACCATTAGCTCAGTACTTTGCATTCCGGTTACGCCAACCAAAGTGAATCACCTCACACTTTGTCCACATTAAACTCCATTTGCCACCTCTCAGCCTAGCTCTGCAGCTTATCTATGTCTCTCTGTAACCTACAACATCCTTTGTCACTATCCACAACTCCACCGACCTTAGTGTCGCCTGCAAATTTACTAACCCACCCTTCTACAAGGTCTTATCTCTGGGATGGAGGAATCCAGAACTCAAGGGGACAGGTTTAGGTTAAGAGGGGAAAAATTCGAAAGGGACCTAAGGGGCAACCTTTTCATGCAAAGGGCGGTGCATGTATGGAATGAGCTGCCAGAGGAAGTAGTTGAGAATGGTACAATTACAACATTTGAAAGCATCTGGATGGGTATGTGAATGGGAAGGGTTTAGAGGGATATGGATCAAGTACTGGCAAAAGGGACTAGATTAGGTTAGGATATCTGGAGTGGATATTTAAAGTGGAGGATGTTTCTCACTAGTTCGACCGCCATTTCTCCCCATTGTTAGAAAGCTAGTGAGAAGACCTGTGTCACCATGGAAACATTTCCTCCACAATCATTGGTACAGAAGAGCAGTGAGACTTGCTGCTGTGTTTGGGCTGGCTCCATATGATACAGTGAAAATCCTTGGGAGCAAATGTGAGCGTGAGATGTATTTCCTTTCACCACCAACAACGTGATTCCAACCAGACAAGTCCCAACTCAACACTTCTAGCAGCAGAAGTAGACCATTCGGCCCCTGGAGCATGCTGCCCCACTCAGTGATACGATGGCTGACCTTCCACTACAACACTGTTGTAGCGCTGTCAACATTGCTTCACACTCCACGTTCACCTGCACTCTCAATATTTATTAGCATCAAACTGGGAGATCACACCTGATTCAATGAAGGGTACAGGAGAGCATGGCATGAGCAGTGCCTGGCACACGGAAAAATGAGATGCCATTTGGTGGAGTGACAGATCAGGACTGCTCACTTGTTGCGCAATGTTATTAGCTGTGATTATGGCTCATGATATGTCATTATTATGTGAAAACTTAGTGTTCTTAACTGAACAAAACGCAACATAAATATTGAGTTTGATTTCTATTTTTGTGTTAAGTAGGGTGACATTGTCTTTGTTCCATTTTTCATTGCTGCTTTTAAAATGAAAGGTGACTAGTTCATGCTTTAGGAACAAGGATATAAAAAGGGGAAAGGGACAGTTACCCAGCAATAAGGTGTCCTGTGGATCAGAAATAGAATCAATGTCTTTCAGAAAGACAAAACCATTGAGAAAGTGGAAGAGTTTTCAGATCTTTCTCAGAAATATAAGCAGGCCATTCAGAGAGAAAACTACCTGGAACAGCAGCAGTGCAGTTTAGCAGTCTCCAAAGCAGTCATGCCAGTGCAACAGAAGTGGCTTTAATGTTCGTAAAAGGAAGGTTCCAGAAACAGGAGGTTGTGTAAAGAGGGGTTTATGCAAGCTATGCTCAGAGAGCTGCATTTTATTTCAAAGTCTCAGGAAGGAACATTCCCCCCCCCCCCTCAAAAAATTGCATTAAATGAATTTGCATATTTGCCACAAATATACCAATTTCAGACGTGGCCACTGAAGGAAAGACATTAAAGTGATTGTCTCCTCATGTGGTGTTACAACACGGGGTAAACCCCTCTGTTAATTTAAACCTGACACAGAGAGAAGCTCACCTCGTTAGATTTTGAGTGGCAAACAGCTATCCCAAAAATTACTATTAAAGAAAAAATTAACAATTGTATTCTTTAAGTCCAACAGAGAACATTGACAACAACCATATACAACTCCTTTCTCTTAAGCCTATCTTTTACCTCCCACCTTACTATACTGGTCTGATAAAAAAAACAATTAAGATTAACGTTTCAAAAAACAGCTAGCGATGTCGATTCTCCTGTGTAGATTTTCCACTGTAGATTTTCTTGTGTATTTTCCTGTTTCATCTTGTCTTCAGTCTTCTGCTGCACAAATTTCTTATGGACAGGTACCTTTCAGAGAGCTATTCAGCTAGTAGCCTGTTTGATGATGCTCTTTGCTGTTTTTCCACTCACTGTTCAAAATGTCCGATTTTATACCACAAAACATTGGAACATTTCATTGGTTTAATGTCATCAAAACATTAAAATTCAAATTCGATTGGATTTTGGTATCTGGGGCATAATTTAAACTGATTGGCGGAATTTGAATTGCTTTTTGTACCATGGGAACACAGCACCAGGTATTTGTGTCAACTCAATGTTACATTTTTAAATCTTTCAGCACACCCTGTGCCTCTCTAGGTCCGAGCCAGCTTCCAGTCTGTCTTAAAGGTACAATACACACCTACAACTTTATAACACCTCCCCCCTTACACGAAAAATGAACCATCATAATGAAAAGATGGCTTCTTTTATTTCTATTCCTTAACCACATTACCATGACATTCATATGGCTTTAATCTAAGTTCATATTAACTTCTACCCACATATATATAAAACATAGTATAGATGAGATCTGTATCTATTCATTCTCAGTTAAATCCATGATAACGCATCAGTGACTACATTCTTACAACCCGGAACATGTACAATTTGTAAATTAAAAGTCTGTAACACAAGACTCCAACAAAATAGTCTCATACTGTTGTCTTCAAAGTATTCCAAGAACGTAAGAGGATTGTGATCCGTGTACACAACCATCCCTGACTCATTGTTTGTGACATACACATTAAAATGTTGGAAGGCCAGTACCAAATTCAATAGCTCTTTTGTACCATGGGAACATAGCACCAGGTATTTGTGTCAACCTAATGTTACATTTTTAAATCTTTCAGCACACTCTGTGCCTCTCTAAGTCCATGACAGCTTCCAGTCTCTCTTAAAGGTACAGTACACACCTACACCTTCATAGCAGTGCTCCCAGTGGCCTTATGGGTAAGGCACTACCCTCCTCAGCCAGGGATTGTGCGCTCAACTCCTTTCTGGGATAGCCTGGCGTTTGTCATAAAGCTCTTGCTGTTTTTGTCACAGTAAAGTTATCTTTTACTTCAGCAACCAATCTTGGAGTTTCCTGTTGAGTGTCTCAAATCTCACTGCCTCTTCTTTTCCAATGTCACAACACTTCTGTTCAATATTGCGCATTCACAGAATTTAGGAGCAGTTTCGGTATGACATTGAGTTAACTTGTAAATCCCCATCAAGTTCCAGCTGAGATTAGAATGAGGCAGCGAGTTTTTAATTCACTTCAGAAATCATTTCAGACTCATTTTTTCATTTATTCTTATTCAGGAATGTCGTCGGGTGCTAGTGCAGGCGTTATTTGGAAATGGAATGTGAGCGTGACCCCATACACACCGAGAAAGATAAAGCAATGGGGGTTTAGTCAAGAATCTGAAGGAGAACTCAGGGCAGGAAGTGCCGAGGGAGGCCCATAGAGACCAGGCCAGATCCGTGCTGGAGAATCCACATGGGGAACAAGGGAGTGGGAGAAACCAAATTCACGCTGCAGTAACAGTGCTGGGACTGGGGGACATTTAGCAAATTCGCACACGCAAGGGAACCTGTTTATACAAGTTGTAAGAGCCATATTGATTGAGGACTGACTTTATTGTATTCATTCATGGGATGAGGACATCACTGTCTCATCCAGCATTTACTGCACAACCCTACTTACCCTGAGGGTAGGGAAGAATCATTGCTGTGGGACTCATGATGCAAGTAGACTATAGCATCCCTACAGTGTAGGAATAGGACATTTGGCCCATCAAGTTACACCTGGCCCCACAGAGAGCTTCCATTCCTGACTCACACCCCATGCCCTATCCCCGTAACTCTGCATTTCTTATGGCTAATACACCTAGCCTGCACATCCCTGGACACTATGGGCAATTTATCAAGACCAATCCACCTAACCTGGACATCTTTGGACGATGGGAGGAAACCCACGCAGACAGGGGGTGAATTTGCAAACTCCACACAGGCAGTCACCCAAGGATGGAATCAAACCCAGGTGCCTGGCGCTGTGAGGCAGCAGCGATAACCACTGAGTCACCGTGCCAGGTGGAGATGTAGGTTTCCTCTCCAAAATGACATTGGTGAACCAGGTGGGCTTTTCCCCACAGTTGAAAATAGATTAATTTATTAGACTTTGCATTCAAGATTTTTATTGAATTCAAATGTCATCATGTGCCAGATTTGATCTCCAATCACCCAGAACATTACCTGGGTCACCAGATTAATTGTACAACAAGGGGCTGTCACCTCCCCCACACTGTACTCAGAAAGGACGCAGACTTGGATTGGTGAGCTGAGGGCTCCACCATGAGGTTCAGTATGGAATGACAAGCAAAATCAGTTCAAAATGTAGCACAGTTGGGCCACATGCTGTGGAACAGGATTTTGGTCTAAACAAGGACCAAGAGCAGCAGGGAATGATCACAGTTGCTCCATACTGTCTATACTGACAAACAACTCAGAAGAGGAGATTTTGGTCGATGACAAAGTAAAATTACAGCATGACATCTCTGAGTAACTTGGGTGCCTGCCATTTCTCACACTGACCGAGAGTATACTCTTTCAGCCACATTTAACTTCACCAGATATTTTCCATCTCACGAGACATTCGTCAGCTCTGAATATTCCTGTGTGTCCCTCTTGTTCCAGCTCTTCAACACTCACTCTCAGCTCTACTTCTGACACCATGTTACATGGTCAATCCAGTCACTTGCTTGTGTTCTGTACCATTATGGAAACTGGTTGCAAGATGAATGCCCCAGGGCAGTTTTAAAAGTTCATGCTTTCATTGACATCTTTAGCTTGGTATTTTTAGCTCCTGAAACCTGTGGGAGAGTGGGAATTGACCTAATAATAGACAATGTGAAGACCAGAAAGCTTTCCATGAGTAGTCGCATTCAGGAACCAAACACTGTTGACTCTGCTGCTGCCATCTTGGAAGTCAATGTATGTAGAACAGAATTTTAGTCTAAACAAAGACCAAAAGTGGAAGGGACTGATCATAGTTACTCGCGTATATTGACAATCCATTCGACAAACAACTTGGAAGATACTACAGAGAGATCGGTTAATGGCAAAGTATAATTATAAGTGGGCATCACAGGAGAACTAATTCCTCAGACCGATAGAATTGTCGAAAGCTTTCCCCACATGACAAACCAAACCTCAGATGGGATTGAACCCACAATCTCTCGTGCTCGAGGTCATTATGGGACCGGTGTTAAGAATAACTGCCGAGGAGGTGTTATTGCCTATTCCTTACTGTCTGTGGTGTGCGGGTCAGGAAGTTGAAGATCCAGTTGCAGAGAAGGGAGCAGAGTCCTTGTTCTTCGAGTTTGGAGATGAGTAGTGATCTTCTTGAGGCAAGTGAGAACTCAGGTCAGAGTAAGGCGAGGTTAAAGGGCCACACAATAAGAAAGACAAAGCTTCCATCCAGATATTGCAGTGTTTTTCAGCTCTTAGCTGATCCCATGAGGTCTGCCATCATACGCAATAGGAGACCACTCGGCCCCTTGAGCATGCTGTACCATTCAGTGATATTCTGGCTGATCTTCCACTACAACACTGTATCCATCATTAGCATTGTGAAACACTCCAAATCTATTTGCAGGGCAGTTTTAAATGTTCATGTTTTGCTTAACATTTTTGGCTTGCGGTTTTTGGCTCTTAACACCTGTGGAAGAGTGGGAATTGACACAGCAGTGAAGGGCTTTTGCCCAAAACATCGATTCTCCTTCTCCTCGGATGCTGCCTGACCTGCTGTGCTTTTCCAGCATCACTCTAATCTAGACTTTGGTTTGCAGCATCTGCAGTCCTTGCTTTTACCTAGTATAGTGCCCAGAATATCTAGTGGGTAATTGCAAATGAGTAAGCCTCGATAGTAGGATATTACTGCTCTCTCAATACTTACTAGCATCAAGTAGGGAGCTCAACCCTGGTTCAATGAATACAGGAGGGCATGGCAAGAGTAGCACTAAGCAAATGGAAAGTGAGTTCAATCACAAGCAACACCCCAGTGACTTAATAGATAAAGCACTGGCCTCCTAAGCCAGGGATCGTGGGTCTAAGTCCCACCCGGGATAGTCTTAGCCAAACCCTGAAACACTTGCTGTTTTTGTCACAGTAGAGTTACACACACGGAAAGCAGACACTTTGGTCCAACCAGTCCATATCGAACATAATTCCAAACTAAACTAGTCCCACTTGCCTACTCCCGGCCCATATCCCTCCAAACCTTTCCTAGTCATGTACTGATCTTAATGCCTTTTCAACGTTGTAACTACTTGCATCCGCTGTTCCCTCAGGAAGTTCATTCCACACAGGAACCACGCTCTGTGTAAAAAAATCCCCCTCATGTCTTTTCCAAATCTCTCTCCACTCTCCTTGAAAACGCGCCTCCCAGTCTAGAAATCCCCCATCCTAGGGAAAAGATATCTATCATTAAAGCTATCTATACCCCTCATGATTTTATAAACGTATCATTCTCCTGCACTCCACACCTCAAACCTTCTCAACCCAGCAACATCCTGGCAAATCTCTTCTGTCTTAATAATATCTTTCCTATAAGAAGGCAACCTGGACTCCAGTACTCCAGGAGAGGCCTCACCAATGTCCTGTACAACCTCAACATGACTTCCCAACTCCTATACTCAAAGGACTGAGCAATGAAGGTAAGTGTGCTAAACGGCTTTTTAATCATCCTGTCTACATATAGCACAAACTTCAAAGAATTATGTAACTGAACCCTGAGGTCCCTCTGTTCTACAACCCTTTCCAAGGCCCTACCTGTGAGCCCTGCCCTTGTTGTATTATCAAAATACATTACCTCGCATTTATGCAAATTGAACTATATTTGCCATTTTTTAAACCGACTGACCCATTTGATGCACCTCCCTTTGTAATCGCAGAAAACCATCCTCACTGTCTACTACACCATGAATTTTGATGTCAGCTGCAAATTTACTCACCATGCCTTCTGTGTTCTCATCCAAACCATCTATATAAATGACAAACTAAAGTGGACCCAGCACCAATCCCTGCCAAACACTGCTGGTCACAGGCCTCCAGTCGGAAAAGTGACCCTCCATCACCATTCTCTGTCTCCGTGCGCACACATACGTTTGT
>NW_025204192.1:0-2282 GCF_004010195.1 Chiloscyllium plagiosum
CAGGCTTTTCTCACAAGGTTAAGTTTATAAAGTGTGGAATGACCAATCTTGATAGTATTAGGCATGAACTTTCAAATTGTGATTGGAGGCGTCTCTTTGAAGGGAAAGGGGTGTCGAAGGAAGTGGGAATATTTTCAAAGTGCGATGAAATGAGCAGCCAGGGCCAGCATGTTCCTTTTCGTGTGATGGTCAATGCTGACAGAATTAGGAAACACTAGATGACTACTCAGACTCTGATCGTGGAAAAGGGAGACATGTCAGGTATAGTCAGGTCGATCAAGTGAATCTCTTGAGCAGCATGCAGGTTGGAGATATACACTTTGAATGGAAATCAGGAATGCAAAAACGGGACATGAAATAGCTTCAGCAGAGAAGTTTAAGTAGAATTCAAAGTGATTCCAAAATACATTAAGGGCCAGAGAGTAACTGGGAGGTGATAGGGGCACCTAAAGGTCAATGAGGTCATCGATGTGTGGAACGACTTCAGGAGATGGTTAAGATTCTAAACAAATTTGGGCCATAAT
This sequence comes from Chiloscyllium plagiosum, assembly GCF_004010195.1. Classification (NCBI taxonomy): domain Eukaryota; kingdom Metazoa; phylum Chordata; class Chondrichthyes; order Orectolobiformes; family Hemiscylliidae; genus Chiloscyllium; species Chiloscyllium plagiosum. The sequence goes on from NW_025204192.1 coordinate 525, forward strand.
TGGAATACTCTGTAACTCCAATCTCCATTCTACATGAAGGATGTTATGAATCTTGATAAAGCTCAGAAAAATATTTTCAGATGTTGCCACGGTTGTGGCTGTGTTCCCTGGAGCATCGGAGACTGAGGGGTAATCTGACAGACATTTATACAAACATGACGACCATGGATAGGGTGAATATTCAAGGTCTTTTCCACGTGGTCCTGAAGCCCAAAACTATGCGGCATATGTTTAATGTGAGAGAATAAAGAGTTCAAATTGTACAGGAGGCAATGCTGAAAGGTTGTAAAACACAAAGGTAGATCAAGTTCAGGAACTGATGAAGTGTATTTCAGGACATTGTAGGAAGCTAGGTAATAAATTATGGAGCTCCTTGCAGAGATATTAGTACCATTACCATGTATGTTGTTCTGGAAGACAGGAGGGCGGCAAAGAGGACAGTGAGAGAGGTTTTCTTAGATGACAAAGGGAGGTTGCTGATATGAGTGAATGGGATGAAAAACTGTCGATGGAATTCAATTTGAATAAATATGAGGTAATGCATTTGGTGCAACAAACAAAGGTAAAACAAATGCTATGAATGCCAGGGCCTTTGTCAGTGTTGCAGAGCAGCGGGACCTCCGGGTTCAGGTACATAATTCTAGAATTTTTCATCGCAGAATGGATGAGACAGTGCTTTGCATGGTTAGTCCATTGCGTACAGGGTTTGTGAATTCATATTGAGGTTGTACAAGTCATTGATGAGGCCTTTTCTGTAATTCTATGTCCACGTCTGGTCGACCAGTTATAGGAACGATATTAGTGATTATTTAGAAGATTTGTAGCTCAGGTTGATGATACGTCGAAAGTTAACTCACTGAGCATGAATTTTTGTTTTCAGACGTTTCGTCACCATACTAGGTAACATCGTCAGTGAGCGTCTCTGGTGAAGTGCTGATGGTATGTCCTGCCTCTCTACTTAAAAGACTTGGTTTCTTAAGGTGGGTGATGTTATTTTGGTTTCATTTTCTCAAGGGAAGGCAGGTAGGGTATAAATCACTGTGTTTATTTTTTGAGTTCTGGTTAGAATGTTATGGCTCTTAGAATTCTCGTGTGTGTTTCTGTTTCGCCTGCCTTAGGCTGGTTGTTGTTGTCGTAGTCAAAGTGGAGTCTTTCTTAGTCTGTGTGCATGGGAACTAGTGACAGTACATCGTGACATTTGGTGGACAATTGGTGTTCATGTACGCTCGTGGCACGTTTTCTGCAAGTTTTTCTGATGTATTTTTGACAGTTCTTGAATGGTATCTTGTAAACGACGTTGGTTTTGCTAGTCGTATCTAATGGATATATAGTTTCATTAGTCGCTGTTTAAGTGTATTGTTAGCTTTGTGGACTATCATGATGCAAAGGGGTCTGAAAAGTGTGGAAGTCATTTCTGATATGCCTTTGAGGTAAGTGAATGTGGCTCTAGTTTTTGGTTGCTTTGTGTCTGCTTGTTTTGGGTTTGTTTCTGAGGAATCATCGAATTGTTTTCAGTGGCTACCCGTTTTTCTTGAAAGCATTGCAAAGATATTCGTTAGATGCCAGAGGTTCAGAAGAGATTAACCAGGATGTTGCCAGCTATGGAAAGTTTGAGTTATGAAGAAAGGCTTTGTCGGCGGAGTCGCTTTTCACTGGACACTGAAGGTTGAGAAGCAACCTTATCCAAGTTTTAAAATAATGAGGGATATAGATAGAGTTAATGTTCGTTGTCTTTTCCCAGGATGGGGTATTTGAACA
>NW_025204192.1:2524-7352 GCF_004010195.1 Chiloscyllium plagiosum
AGTCAGCACGGCTTTGTCCATACAATATCAGGTGTCACAAATTTGACTGTGTCTGTTGAAAAGCTTGTCTGTACTGACTTCAGCATGACATAAAACAGGGTTTCACATAGCATCTTGGTTAGTAACGTAATCCCACATGGAATCAGGGAGGGATAGCGAACAGGATCGTAAATTGGCTTGACAGCAGGAGACAGAGGGTGGTGGTTGAAGGGTTTTGTTCAAACTCGTGGCCTGTGACCAGTGGTGTGACACAAGGCTCGGTGCTGTGTCTGTTGATTGCATCATTTACACAAGTGATTTCGTTAAAATGTAGGAATAATTCTTCGTAAGTTTGTGGATAACAAACTTAATAGTAGTGTTGGCAGTGAATGCGGTTACCAAATAAAATCTTGTTCAACTCGGTCAATGGGCCAAGAAAAGAAAGATGAAATTTAATTCAGGTGTTGGATTGTGTTTAGAAATACCAGGGAGGCCCAACACAGTTAATGGCTGAGCCCTGGGCAGTGTTGTTGAACAGTGGGACAACAAGGGGTGCAGCTACTTGTTTCCTTGGAAGTAGCATTACCGTGGGGCAGGGTGAAGAAAGCGGCATTTGGCGCACATGTCTGCATTGGCCAGAGCGTTGAGTACCTCAGTTGGAGATGCTTGTCGTCTTTGTTTCCCTTGGACGTAGAAGGCGACAGGGTGACATTATAAGCCTTTCTTCGAACATGTGGGGCATAAGTAAGGTGAATAGCCAAGGGTAGTTGAGTACTAAACTAGAGGGAAGAAACCTGAGGTTGAGAGAGCAAAGATTTAAGGAGGTAGTTAAGGGGCAACATTATTAGACGATTGCACCTGCAAGGAATGAACTGGGAAAAAATAGTAGAAAGAAATACAGTTACCACATGTAAGAGACATTTGGGCAGGTACATGGAGAGACGAATATTACAAGGGACAGGGGCCAAACGCTGGAAATTGCAACCCGTTCCATTTGAGAAATCTGTCAGCATTGTTCAGTTAGGCTGAAGGGTCTGTTTCTGTGCTGTCTTCAGAAACTGGAGGGGAAGTAAATCGAGATGAGGCAGCTTGTAGAAACTGAAGTAAATTGCAGAATTATGGATGGTAGTTTGGCTTAGAGTACGCTTGAACTACGTGCAGGGATTGTAGAGAGGGCAGGACGTTACAGAGATTGGAACTGTTCTTGGAGTTAGAATAGTTGAAGACACGAGTCCGTAAGTCATGCCATGAACAAAATGTTGGACAGGGAACACAGAACAGAAAGATTTCAGGTATCTTAAGCACCCTTTCGTGAGAGGTCTGTTTTCACCTCTGTTGTACAGATGCTCACTAAGACAACACAGGCTTAAAGTAGGGCTGGTGATTGAACCTCAGGTGTATCTGTACTTTTCTCCCCCTTCAGCATTTTAACTATGTCATGTCTCATTCGCCGATGTTTGGAGCCCTCTAATTGCTCTCTGCTCTGTGCACTGTGTGTGACCTTACCTCACCACATGATTTATCGAAGGCTCCAGACCCCTCTCGCTGTTGTCTCACTGGCTGACCAACCACCTTCGATGAGGTGGTGGACGAGCCACCCAGTAGTTGGGGAGTCGATTGAGTCAGGAACTTCCTGATTATTTGCAAGAGAGAGAAAATAGAAAGGATGAAAATTAGACTGATGCAGTGTGAGTTGCACGTGTAGAATGGCATTGAGTACCACAGAAATCTGATAACTCCCAGTGTCCATTCTTGGTCTGTGCTGCCTCGTCTCTCTGGAGTGGAGAATTCAGTTTGCTCAGGTTCGGGAGTAGATGCAAGAGCGAGAGGCGATAACAGAGGCAGCAATTAGATCCACACAATGAGGGATACCACATGGAGTGACACTGAGTAAAATCACCAAAGTCTAGGAAGGTATACGGGTCAACCAATTGTTTAGGAATAAGGCGTTTGACTCATGTTGCACTGGACTGAGAAAACTGTCAGCAAGTGATGTGAAAGCGTTTGGCCACAGATTATGCGGCTTAATTAATCTAAACGCAAATTCTGCACAATATACGTTAACAATACAAGGGGGAGAACAGTCTTTTGACCGCCTATCAGCATTTCATTGTTCATCATTCACAAAAAAGGAATTAATTGGAAAATGTAACAAAAGCATTCTGATAATTTCATGGGACTTCAATCTCCATACAATCTTGGACAGTCAACTGGCAAGAGTGATATTTGAAGAGATGTTCAGATAATTTTTATGTCGGTGTTTCTATTAATAACACGTTGTGCAACTGTCTTGGGAATTAACTATCTCAGATCTATCATCGGGTGATGAAGCTGAGTGAATGAGTGATGTCATGTTGAGAGTTCCTCCGGGAAATTGTGATGAAGTGAAATTCAAAGGAATTATGAAATTTTAAGGTGACTACAGAAAGGACACGTGACATGTGAAAACAGAAACAAAGACAATTATATGATTTTGAGAGGAGACCTGATCAAGGTTAACAATGTAAGCAGCCTGATATAAGTGTCTGTAAGTGAACAGTACAAAACATTTCAAGGAACAGTGTGAAACATTCAACAAAAGGACATTCTATTGAAACAGCCCAAACCTCAGCAAGAAATTCCCTCACTCAGAACAGAAAGCATCTGATTCGATTCAGGGACGCTCAGAAGACCACTGAAAAATCATCTAAAAAGTTTAAAGAGATAGTCTGCTTTATTAACTGACTAAGCGTAGAAGTATTTGCTAAAAGGAGTGCAAAGGGGTCTACTTGCGGAGGATTCAGTAGGAAGAGGAAACATTGTCAGGATTTAATAACACAATAGGAACAGGGAGAGTTGAAGTTGCTGGAGGTGGTGAGGGTATTACAGAGTGTGGAAAAGACTTACATTATATTACAAAGCCAGAACGAACTACTGCAGCTGGATTTGTTTGCAGAGGTAACGATGAAAGTGTGCAATTGTACGTATATATTCTTCAGGTGAGGTGATTAATGGATAGACCAGCAAACATTGCTCACCGCTAATTGCTCGCAGGCAGTTTAGAGTCAGCAATATTGCTGTGGGTCTAGCGTGACTTGTGAACTAGATCCAGGAAGGATGTCAGATGTCATTACCTCAAGGGCACAAGCGAACCAGATGAGTTTTGTCCCCAAAATAATCAACAATTCATTTATTGCGGAGTCTTTTCAGCACTTCACTGCATATTTGCACAAGTTCCTCAGATTACATATCTTTTTCCACAGCAAATACTGAAGCAAAACATTTGTTCAGGATCTCACGTATCTCCTGTAGTACCACTCATTGACGGCCTCCGGGACCTTGAAGGGGCCATTAGCTCTTCTAACTTATACTTTCGCCCTGTAGAAACTTGTCAAAAGCCTTCTGAAGCTTCAAATAAGCAATATTCCCATTCCCCACTCTATCTATTTCAAAACTTATGTCCACAACAAGACATAAAATCCAACAGGCTTTCCAAAAAGTCCTTTTAAAAAAAGTATTGCCGGCATATTGGATATACAATTGACTTGATGGTGTGAAGAAGACGTTAGTCGTGGCAGGATGTGTATTTTACTGCAACACTGTAGCTGCTGGAGTGCCTCAGTAGTCGGTGCTGGGCCCATTTTTTTTGTTATGAATATCAATGATTTGGGACGAGAACTTGCAAGGTGCGTTTAGAAAGTTTGCAGCTGACATTAACATATCGTTGATATCGTTGAGTATTACAACAATTAATAGACATTGCAGCAGGAACTTGAACAGCTAGGGACGTGGACCAAGAACGGACAAATTGATGTACATAAATGTGAGTACTTGCATTTTGAACAGTGATCAAGGTAGGAGTTTCATAGTGATTGGTTAGGCAAAAGGAGTGCAGGGGAACAGAGAGACCTTGGCGTTCAGGTGCATGGTTCACTGAAGTCGTGTCATAGGAAGACAGGGCAGTAAAGAAGGATTTTAGCACATGAGCCTTTATCAATCAGGGCATTGAATATAGAAATGATGAAGTTGAGAAGTTATGTTGCTGTTATATTGGACTTTGGTGAAGCTGAACTTGGAGAGTTGTGTTCAGTTTTGGTCACATTGATATGGAAAGAATGCAAATAACAAGAAATAGTGCAGAAGAAATTTACAAAAATGTTGACTGGACCCAATGGTCTGAACAATAGGAGGAGGTTAGACAAGTTAGGACATTTTGCTTCAGAGTGGAGGAGGCAGAGGTGTATATTGTAGAGATTAATGAGACCAGGAGAGGCATGTTTTGGGTGAATGTACTCAGTGTTTTCCCAGTCTTGTTGAATCGAGGGCGAGCGGGCATCAGGTTGACGTTAGAGGTGAAAGAATTAGAGGGAACCTAACGGGCAACTTGTTTTACGCAGGGAATGGTACGCGTACGAATGAGCTGCAACCCGAAGTGGTTGAGGTGGGGAAATAAACAACATTTAAATGTGTGCCAGCCATGATGCTATTCTAAACTAATACCATCTGCTTGATCATGGTACCATTTTGAGTGCGAGCAGCAGCGGAGGCAAGATGAAGCCGGAACACTGCTGCTAAGGTAAGGCAGTTTTTTTAAAAAAATACTTACCGGTTGCGGACAGCGGTGTTTTCCCTTTCACAGAAGGAGAGGGAGCAGCGGGGCAAGTGATGAGGACCAGAGGGGCAGCCGGGAAGGAAAGCAGTGAGTATAAAAGCTCTGTTTTCTTTTTAAAAGGTTACTTTTAGAGGGATGGCTGTGAAGGCGGTGCAATGTTCCTCTTGCAACATGTTTGAGGTGAGGGATGCCATGGTCGTCCCTGCTGATTACACTTGCAGGAAGTGCACCCATCTCCAGCTCCTCCAAGACCGTGTT
>NW_025204192.1:7400-7976 GCF_004010195.1 Chiloscyllium plagiosum
GACTTACCAGGGGTAAGCAATGGGGTCCAGGCCTCTGGAACGGAGCCTGTCCCCGTTGCTCAGAAGGGAAGGGTGGAGAAGAGCAGAGCAATAGTTATTGGGGACTCGATAGTTCGGGGCACAGATAAGGGGTTTTGTGGGGGCGAGAGAGACTCACGTTTGGTATGTTGCCTCCCAGGTGCAAGGTAACGTGACGTCTCTGATTGTGTTTCCGGGTCCTTAAGGGGGAGGGGGAGCAACCCGAAGTCGTGGTCCACATTGGCATCAACAACATAGGTAGGAAGAGGGCTGAAGATGTTAGACAGTCTTTCAGGTAGCTAGGTTGGAAGCTCAAAGTTAGAACAAACAGAGTTGTTGTCTCTGGTTTGTCACCCATGCCACGTGATAGAGAGTCGAGGAATAGGGAGAGAGAACAGTTAAATGCATGGCTACAGGGATGGTGCAGGAGGGAGGGATTCCGGTATCTGGATAACTGGGGTTCTTTCTGGGGAAGGTGGGACGTCTATAAACAGGATGGTCAACACCTGAACCTGAGGGGCACCAGTATCCTTGGGGGGAGGTTTGCTAGTGCTCTTG
>NW_025204192.1:8027-9153 GCF_004010195.1 Chiloscyllium plagiosum
GGGGGGGGGGGGGTGAGAGTTTAAACTAACTCTGCAGGGGCATGGGAACCTAGACTGTAACTTGAGGGTGCAGGACCTGGAGTGTAGGGAGGTTAGGAACATGGCATCAATCTCAAAGGAGGGTGCCTGGAAACAGGAAAGTGGCTTGAAGTGTGTATACTTCAATGCTAGAAGTTTACGAAACAAGGCAGGTGAACTTGCAGCGTGGGTTGGTACCTGGGATTTCGATGTGGTGGCTATTACGGAGACATGGGTAGAACTGGGACTGGATTGGCTGTTGTAGGTTCCAGGGTTTAATTGTTTTAGTAGGGTCAGAGATGGGGGTAAAAGAGGGGGAGTTATGGCATTGCTTGTCAAAGATAGTATTGTAGCGGTGGAAAGTACGATGGATGAAGACACGCCATCTGAGGTAGTTTGGACTGAGGTTAGGAATAGGAAAGGTGAGGTCACCCTGTTAGGAGTTTTGTACAGGCCTCCTAATAGTCCTAGAGACGTAGAAGAAAGGATTGCGAGGATAATTCAGGAGAAGAGTGAAAGTAATCGGGTGGTTGTTATGGGGGACTTTACTTTCCATGTTAGATGGGTCGGTGTTTGTCCAATGTGTGCAGGAGGGTTTCCTGACACAATATGTCGATTGGCCAACAAGAGGTGAGGCCATACTGGATTTGGTTCTGGGTAATGAACCAGGCCAGGTGTTAGAATTGGAGGTAGTTGAGCACTTTGGGGACAGTGACCATACTTCGGAGACTTTTACTCTAGTGATGGAGAGGGATAACTGTGCACTGCAAGAGTTATAGCTGGGGGCAGGGAAATTATGATGCGGTGAGGCACGACTTAGCGTGCGTGGCTTGGAAAAGTCGGCTTCAATGGGATGGCACAATTGATATGTGGAGCTTGTTCAAGGAGCAAATATTGAGTGTCCTTGATAAGTATGTACCTGTCAGACAGGGAGGAAAGGGTCGTTTGAGGGAGCCGTGGTTTAATAAGGAATTGGAAACCATTGTTGAAGAGAAGAGGACGGTCTAAGTAAAGATGAGGCGTGAAGGTTCATTTGGGGCGATTGAGAGTTATAAGGTAGCCAGGAAGGCTCTGAAGAGAGAGAGCGAAAAGCAGCAAGGAGGGGACA
>NW_025204193.1:0-6724 GCF_004010195.1 Chiloscyllium plagiosum
CTGAATCTTTATACACAAAACACTGTTTAAACCAACCGAATTCAACATCTGGAAAAAAAGACACTAACAACTACCATATGCGACCTTTGAACCCAATAGCCTCCTGGTGCATTCTCTCCAGTGTCTGCATGAGTTTATTCTGGATGCTTTGGTTTCCTCCCACAATCCAAAGATATGCATGTCAGGTGAATTGGCCATAATAAATTGTTCATAGTTTTCAGGGATGTTTGGGTTAGGAGCCTTTGTCGGGGTAAATGTGTAATAATAGGGGACAGGAATGGGTCTGGGTAGGTTACTCCTCGGAGGGTCGGTGTTGACTTGTTGGGTCGAATGGCCTGTTTGCAAATTCTAAACCCAATTTGCTATTATCGATTTAGAACCAGACAAGAGTCCCCAATTTGCTATAGACCAACCAGACTGCCTCAAACTATTTTAAGAAGGTACCTTGGATGCTAACCTTTTCTTATTTTAAATGTAGATGTGATTTGGGCGTTCCAGATGTGATGCTACTAGTCAAAGCACTCACCATTATGCAAAACACAATATATTTAAACACTATAATGAAAATCCATACAAAATGAAGAGGAATTTAGAATAACTTAACTATTGGAAACCTTAACCGAATAATTGATACAGTACCTTCTATAAATGAACTGTTCCAATATACTAAAATAACCTAAACACACCCTCTGGCATAAAGGAACATTCAGACATGCATTCTTGCATACAGTTCTCCAATCCAGGAGGAAACAGCACCAAGTGAGTTTCCAGAGAGAATAGCAGCTGGGGACAATTTACTAAAACTTCCAACACTTCTGGGACCTACCTGGTGATTGTTATAGCTACAATAAAAAGAAACCTAGAAAGCCTGGTCTGTGCGAGCTGGCCACTGTTACTACTATTTATTAAAAAAACCCTAAAAACCCCGTAAGTTATTTACTTGAGCCGTTTTCAGTTGGCAGTTTGGCCTTTAAGACCTCTTACTAAAAAAAGGAGAAAATAAACTTTTGTTTAAAAAGTGACAGCATTGTCAGGCAATTTAGATGCCTGGTCCTTTACTCTAGGGGCTTCCTCGTAAGGTCACCTGAGAGGGACAGCCACAAGTACAGACCAAGTAACAAGGATGTTTCTCATAACTTCTGAAACACGCATGTCCATGGACCATCACATGGGACATACTGGGAAGTGAACAACAGCTTGACACACCCCATTTCATTATTTCTGAACTACACAATGCCAGCACTCGATACGCTAGGGAGTCAAAACCGAAGGCCAGGGAAAGATACAAAGGGACAGAGAGATTCACATTAAAGAAAGAAACAGACAGTTAATTAACTGAAAAGATGTTGTAGAAATATGTGTAAAAAGTCAGGGCAGTGGGACTAGCTGGAGAAGTGAGATCTTTGTGAGTAAAATTACAAGAATGAGAACATTGAATAAAGACGTTGTCAGATCAGCTGGAATGGGTTGTTACATCAAATTCTGAATCAGCTTCACAGAACACCACAAACACCATAAACTGGGACAAGATGACAGCCCAGCATGAAGAGCTGTGCAGGGCATGCTAGTGTGTTGCTCAGTAAACTGCACTATCTGCCCAGCATGGAGAGTATTACAAACTTTACTATCATATGCTAACTATACTCGCATCAGATGACTGCCTACAATGGGAAGGTTTGCTCTCTCTGCCTGTGTGTGCAGTCATCAGAGACTGAGAGAGAGAGTGCGTGTGTGTGTGCGCGATTGGAGTGGTTGAATAGGAAACTCATTGTTTGAAAAGGAACGCACATGGAGGAAACTATTTTCAGTAAAAACAGCTGGCAGGCTTTTTGTTAATCGACAGAGTGAGATCGAGAGACGTTTCATGGACAGATATGGTAAAGTGTTTGAGAATGTTAAAATAACGACATTGCCAGATACAATAGCAATATATATCCGCGTGCACACGAATGACAGAGGGATGGGAGTTTGGTGGAAGTTAGAATCAGATTTGCTTCGGCAGGTTTTTAAAGCAGGGAGCACCAGCAGCAGATTATTGGCTTCATTAAGACTGTATTTCATAGCTCAAAGTTCAAACAGTAGATGGAATAAACCAGTGAGATATATTCTGGAGTGGTGAATATTTCAAATTAGAAATGGTCAGGGAATGGTGTCAAGAATGAGTCCATAATCAAAGGGATCTCCCATAGTTGTGACTTGATAATCAAAGGGATCTCCCATAGTTGTGACTTGTCTGCTTCAGCCGCAGATATTGGCCAGGGAGGGAATGGAATTAATGGAAAGAAGTGGAGTTTGTAACCAGAACAGTAGACAGTGACGTCCATGCTGTTAATATTTAAATAACAAAGGTCATGATACAATAAATTGTAGTTCTCCGCTGAAAATGGGTAGGTCAACATAGACAGTAACAATGCCAGCTCAGAGACGGAGACAATAATTGAACACATTCATTGATGTAGTTAGTCGTGGTCTGTAGAGACAATATCTGGATTGAGAGTTTCAACAGGAAAATAATAGTGACAAGAAGTGTAGACTATATATAAGAACAGTAATACAGTCATAACCGGTTCATAGAAAAAAAAATCTGGACAGTGATTTTGTTAGAGTTTTTGAGGAAGTGACCGGGAAGGTTGAAGAGGGCAGGGTGGTGGACAGAGACTATACGGATTTCAGTAAGGCCTTTGATCAGGTTCCACATGGTAGGCCGCTGTAGAAGGTTAGATCGCATGGACTCCAATGTAAACTGGCAAATTGGTGACACAATTGGCTTGACGTTATGAAGCAAATGACTATGGTGAAGGTGTGGTTGTCGGACTGGAGACCTGTGACTAGTGGAGTGCCTCAGTGGTCGTTCCTGGGCACATTGCTGATTGTTATCTATGATTTGGACCAGAGTGCACAACGCAAGGTTAGAAAGTTTGCAGATGACTCTAAATTAGGAGCATCATTTACAATGAGGAACATTATCAGAAATTGCAGCAGTAGCTTGGTCAGCTGAGGAAGTGGGCTGAGAAATAGCAAATGGCGTTTAATATAGATAAGTGTGACGTCTTGCATTTTGGAAAATCAAATCCAGGTAGGAGTTTAATGATGAATGAGTGGGTCTTAAGGAATGTAGTGGAACAAAAGGATGTTGGAGATCAGGTGCACGGATGTCTGAAATTTGAGTCACAGATACACAGGACAGTGAAGAAGGCTGTTGGCACACTGGCCTTCATCAGCACATTGAATATAAAAGTTGGGACGTTATGTTGCAGTTGTACAGGATGTTGGTAAGGCTGCAGTTGGAGTATTGTGCTCAGTTTTGTTCACCTTGCTCTAGAAAGGATATTATTGAACGAGAAAGAGTGTAGAACAAATTTCCAAAGATGCTTCCAGGGCTAAAGGCTCTAAGTTATAGGCAGAGGTTGACAGGTTAGAACTTATTTCTTTACAGCGTAGGAAACTGAGAGGGTTCTTATACAAGTGTAACTCTTATAAAATCATGAGAGGCGTGCATGGGGTGAATACTTCAAATGTTTTCCCAAGGTTGGGGAATCAAGGACTAGAGGACATCCATTAATGTTTGGAAAGGAAAAAAATATATGAAAAAGGAACCTGAGGGGCAACTTTTTTACACAGAGTGTGGTACGCATATGGACTGAGCTGACAGTGGAAGTGATTGAGGTGGGTACAATAACAAATTTGAAAAGGCATTTGGACAAATGCACAGATAGGAAAGGATTAGAGGGATACAGAGCATTGGCAGGGAAATGGGGTGAGTGTGGATGAACATTTTGGTTGGCATGGACCAGCTGGGCCAAATGGCCAGTCATGCTTGCAGTCTCGTGCAGTATCACTGTAAATGAGTGTGTTTTGGAGTGGAGTCAGACGGGACGGGGGGGGGGGGGGGGCGGGGGGGAGGTGGGAAGACTGAGAAAATATGTCATGGAGGGGTATGTTCACAGGTTGCAGAATGCTGAAATGAAGACATTTCGATAATAGCATGCAATACGGGTCAGTATTATGAAGAATTTTGAGTGAAAGGACTATTGCTGTGTGTTCAGGCGATGGAAAGTTTTGGATGAGTATTTGTTCTGCAACTTACTAACTTGGAGTGAGGACAGCAGAGTCTTCGCCTCATTGGGCTGTATCTAACAAAGAACTGTCTCAGTGACATTTTCTTTGAGCGTAACAGAGGGGTTGTCTGCACGAGGCCGAGCGAGTTTCCTGGTGCTATCTTATCAAACTCTCTCATTAACTAACCACCCTACTCCATGGTGTCCCTCTTATACAATGTCAGCCCGATTCTCCCACCCATCATGGCTGGAGGTACTCGCCTGGATGCCCCTGGATATTCCTTGATCCCTGACACTGGGGTCATCTTTAAAACGCCAATGGGCACACGGTTGAGCTTTCTCAGTTTGGAACTGCCCTGCACAGTTTGCCATGAGCATGCCAGATAAGGGGCAATTACACCACGGTTTCTTTACAGGGACACGGAGGTCCTGGTGGATGGGCTAGTACAGAGGGGAACCAATCTCTTCCCAGAGGGATCACACCACCAGACCCACCGAGGCTGGTCTGAGCTCACCACCCACCTCAGTGCAGTATCTACGGTCTGAAGAAATGTCCAGCAAAACAGGACAAGCATCAATAACCTTCCCCACTCTGTCAGGATAAGGGTCACCATATTCTCTCTGCTCCCTCACACTCACTGTATATCTGTTATAGCACGAACCCCCGAACAAGGCTCATGCTCCACCAATCTCACTACTGCATGCAGCACCTTCCCTCTGTTTCTCTCTTGCATTTCTAATGCCCCCCACACAGTTATAGAATATTCTGGAGAATGCCAATTATGGAATGTTTCAGATAATGTTCCAAATTATTCCCAGTTTCAGTAAAGCGGCAGTGCCCCAATGTGTAACACCTAAGAGGATGGAGTAGAGATGTACGTTTTTCCAATCACACACAGTTAAAATCCATGATGAGGCCATTCGGTGGTTTAAACATGCTCCAACATTCAATACGTTTGGGGGTGATGTGATGGTTTTCTCAGCTCCATGTTACAGGAACTTTCAGTAGTAAAGCGGCAGTGCCCCAATGTGTAACACCTAAGAGGATGGAGTAGAGATGTACGTTTTTCCAATCACACACAGTTAAAATCCATGATGAGGCCATTCGGTGGTTTAAACATGCTCCAACATTCAATACGTTTGGGGGTGATGTGATGGTTTTCTCAGCTCCATGTTACAGGAACTTTCAGTCATTCACCCCCCAGCTTCCTGTTAGCAAGCAGATGATTCTCAGAAGCTTTTTACCCCGTGTTTCTTCTAGCATGTGTTCCAAAGGCATTTCCAAAGGGGACGGACTCTCCAAACAATATATTTCATCTACTTTATAAATTCTTACAATAGTCAGGATGCTTTCCACAGACCAATCAAAAACATGCACTTATTTTATGGTTATCGATATCTAATCACAATTAGTCATTATGGTTATTTCACTTGTCTCACCTTATTGTCTTCAGCCAAAGACAACTTCCATACACTTTTCTCATAGTGAAGTACAATTTCTAGCAGAGAACGTTTTTATCCTCAGCCGTTATCATGACGGTTATCTCAAATATACCTTTTTTCTTGTCATGAATGTTTCTCTTGCCCTTTGTCTGTGACTGATTCTGTGTGTAACAGTTACACAGTCTCCCACTCAGTTGGCTGGATGGTTGGTTTGTGATGCAGAGGTAGGCCACCAGCGCAGGTTCAATTCCCCACACTGACTGAGGTTACCATGAAGGGGATGCTCTCTCAACCTCACCCCATCACCTGAGGTGTGGTGACATTCAGCGTAAACCACCATGAGTGGTCTATCTAATGAGAGTTCTTTGGGACTCTATTCTATCAAAATTACCATTTTAATTTTTTATTTTTTTTTACTGAAAAACAGATTCTTATTATTAAACTAAACCAATAACAAAACAACTCAAATAACTGAACAAAATTACACCCATGTGCATGTACATACAAAACAAGTTAAAGTCTCTTAACGGACAGAAGAAAAAACAAAAACAAACAATAAATAGTAAATAAATAATATGGCTCAGAATAACAAAACCATAGCTCTTGTTCTTCGAGAGCATTAACTGATACACATTCATATGTTCACAATTCTTCATATTAGATTCATTAGACAATATCGTCATGGCTATAAAAAAGCCCTTTTTCGATTGGCAGATAAGCCTGTATCGCGATAATCCAAAAAGGGCTGCCATATCTTATATAAATCTCCGCTTTTTGGTGCACCATACTGGTGAGAAAGTCCAAAGGGATATTCTCCATGACGAGCTTACGACGACCCAACAGACCCGGGCGGGGGTTTCAGAAATTCAACACAACAGAATATTTTTCCTGGCATAGGAAGTATAGGGGAGATACTAAAGGAGTCTTTTGCATCAGTATTTACTGGAGAAAAGGATATGGAAGATATAACATGTCGGGAAACAGATGGTGACACCTTGCAAAGTGTCCATATTACAGAGGAGGAAGTGCTGGATGTCTTAAAACGGGTAAAGATGAATATATCCCCAGTACCTGATCAGGTGTACCCTAGAACTCTGTGGGAAGCGACAGAAGTGATTGCTGGGCCTCATGCTGAGATATTTGTAATATGGATAGTCACTGGTGAGGTGCTGGAAGACTGGAGGTTGGCTAACGTAGTGCCACTGTTTAACAAGGGTGGTAAG
>NW_025204193.1:8061-9153 GCF_004010195.1 Chiloscyllium plagiosum
CCCAAGACCCACTCTAGCACACCTAACACAGTGATCCAATATATACGAAGCCTGCAGCAGGACCACATGCAATGAGTAAGAGTGCCTCTAGTCATTCTGCATTTAGGACATGCTGAAGATAATCCCACACTGAATTTTGTGAGAAAATCCGGTGACAGAAGAATTTTCAAATGCATAGAATGGGTCCTATTACAGATCAAAATCCTTCGAGCATTTTCACAAACATCCTCCCATGTCTCCAAAGAGATTTATACCCCCCAACTCCCTCGGACAGACGTCACGAAGCTGCACTTTTTATCGGGACAATCGCGAGCTGATCGGAAGGGGGCCCGGTGTACTGTGACGAGACCATTATACCAAGTACCATCCCCAACGCCAGTCCCATAGGACTTATGATGTGTCTCTGAGCTGCGGTACTGTCTCTGATTAACTACATCCCCACAATCTACTAAGCTGCATGCATCAGCGTCTATTACTTGTGGATTGTCAGACTCAGGAACCGTTAATAATACATATGAAAATAATATTTGACAAAATCCCAATCCTAAGAGGGCTCGCATCATAACTCTAAGCATTCCTAGTATTCTAAATATCATGCTGAACCACAAAAAGACTTACTATACAATCTTACAGAAATAATCCTGTGCTCGCGCCGCCACTGTATAGTCAGTTACTCAAACTCTCTTTAGTCTGAGTTTCAGCGGTTCTTGCGTTGATTCGGCTGTCCAGACTTCTTCCTCAACTGGAGAATCCACTCGCCCTTTGATCCGAGTGTAGTGAGCCCAGCCTTTTTCTGCTGTCCTTATTGCCGTTTCGGTCAAAAGAGCCTGGTACGGCCCTTCCCAGTCCGGTTGAAATTTAGTCCCTATGTATGATTTTACTAAGACACAATCTCCCGGTCGAATCGGATGAACAGTGAATTCAAGGGATGGAGTCGGTGCCAATAAATCCTGTTTCCTGAGGAAAGACAAAGAGGAGGACAAGCCCAGTATATACTTCTTTAAGAAAATATCTTTAGTTTCTGGGATTGGCAGTGGCCCGAGATAGGAACTTCCCGAAGACCTGGGACAGTAGGTATTAGGGAATAAACCA
>NW_025204194.1:0-9154 GCF_004010195.1 Chiloscyllium plagiosum
AAACAATTAAAACCTATCTAGTCTCTTCTTAAAGGACTCAATTTCTCCATCCAAGGTGACATCTTGATGAACCTCCTTTGCATCCCTTCTAGTTTTATCACGTTTTTCCTATAGTGAGGTGACCAGAACTGCACACAGTACTCTATCTGTGGCGAGACCAACACTCTGAATAATGTTCCAACATTACCTCCTTGTTCTTATACTCTATGCCACGACAAATGGAAGCAAGCGTCCCATATGCCTTCTTAACTATCTTATTCACATGCTCTTCCGACTTCAGGGATCTGTGAATAATTACCATAACATCCCTGTTCCTTTAAGCTACCCAATATCCTGCCAACATCAGGGGATATTTCATAAAACACAACGATACATTCCAATGATTATAAAATTGGACACATTATGTGGTTAACTAGAAACATGAAAGATATTGTCAAATGAAAAGAAAAATCATGTGGTTGTCCAAAGACAGATGCCAGGTCAGAAGGAGATTGGACACGCAAAGTTGCCATAGTCCTACTGGACTAAAGGACTGTTCTCTCATTTGAGAGAGATGACTGCTGGTCGATTAATCCAAAGGTCACCATGCCACAGGTTAGCGGGGAGGTTGGGGAGAATCCGTTATGGTAACCTCAGCCAGAGGAGAAATTCAACACATGCTGTTGGTGTCATTCTACACTGCAAGCCAACTGTCTAACAAGCTGAGCTAACTGACCTCCTAGAAGATTGGATAGTAGTATATTTTTGAAGCTCCAGGCCAACAAATGTCTAGATCCTGAATTGTGATGGCAGGTGTACCTCAAAATGGAATGTTAGTGTACAGTATCAATTTTGAGAAACTCTTTGTTGGGAACTTGGTGCATCTTTGTCTTAATCTTGGAGAAGCAAGGCTGAGCAGCTTTCCTCAGTTATGTTATGTAGGTAGATAGCTTCTGTAAAATGATCTAAAGACATACATTAGCAGCAGGAAGAAGAATGTGACAAAGATTGTCAGTGCCAGATCACAGCCCTGGTTGAGCTCACTGCAGATCTCAAAGATTTTCAGTGTTGTCCCGTTATAGTTGACCTTATGGATAATGTTGACATCGAAAAGGGAGATCACATTGAACAGCTTTAGAAGTTGGTAATTTTCTCCAGCAGCTTAAATAGACAGGCTCTGCTCATGTGGTCAAATCCCTTGCTTAAATCAATGAGGGCTTAGAGAGTCTGGGTTATAAGGCTAGGCTGGATAACCTGGGACGTTTTCATTGGAGCAAAGGAGGTTGAGGGGTGACCTTATAAAGGTTTATAAAATCATGAGGGGTATAGATAATATGAATAGTAAAGGTCTTTTCCCTAGGGTGGGGGAGTTTAAATTAGGAGACCTATTTTAAAGATGAGAGGAAGAAGATTTAAAAGAGACGCTGAGGGGCACCTTTGTACACAGAGAGTGGTTCATATGTGGAATGAACTGCCAAAGGAAGTAGTAGATGTAGATACATTTTCAACATTTAAAAGACAGGAAAGATATAGGCCAAATGCAGGTAAGTGGGGCTAGTTTAGTTCGGGTGTGTTGGACAGAAGGGTCTGTTCCTGTGCTGTATGACTCTATGACTGAGCAATTCCCCTAATAGGGCTGTCAAGCTTCTCATAGAACTGGAAGGGTGACATGGTTATTCTCTATTTAGAAGTTAAGAATCAGATCAAAATCAATGGCTTCACAGACAGGACAAAGCCATAAAATACTTAATTGTTTTACATGTTTTAGTAATGATAACTTCATACATTTCAAGTTTGTACATAATATTTTTCTCTACACACTTTTCATGTCAAACAGACTCAAATTGTACTGATGATTAAACGAGGTTTAATTTCCTACTGTATAGATTGTTGAGACTTTGTCAGTGGCCTCACCTTCATGTTGTCAGATATTGCATCTCAAAAGGTGAAAATATATGCTTATCTAAATGAGTTATTACTTCAATGCAGACTTATGCTAGCAGTCCAACAGCTTAATGAATTATATTAATGTGGACACAATACTTAAAAGTGTATATTCTGTCAAGTGCTTCCCCACTTGGAAAGGTCACAGTTTCATCAAAAAAGCTAAAGAAGAAAAGCCGAATAATCATAAAATACTACAAAGGAGGTCATTCTGTCCAATAAGGCAGTACCATTTGTTTCAAATAACAATATAGCTAGTTCTCAATTCCCTCATTTTCTACTTTAGTTACTTATCCAAGTTCCTTTATGGAAGTTCAATCGAAAAATGAAATTCACTCTCACTTTCAAATAACCCATTATCAAATAATCACCCTACTTGGGAACAAGAGTTCAATTCATTGGCTCACTCAGGGGATGATACACTACTACAGGGAGATGAATAAGAAATTTATAACATGCCAGGGTATGTGTGCAGAAAGTGATTCGATTTACCTGGACAGCGATCTGGACTTGCTAAGGGCTTTGCTAATCACCAAAGAAGGTGCTGACTGTCGTCTCTGGGCTAGATTTTTCATTATCTGCATTAAAGAGAAAAAAGAAACAAAGATACAGTTATCTGCTTGAATTTTTTATCCTTAGTTACATTTGTACTAGGAAATTCAAAGTTCATAAACTAATCAGCGTTAACAATTCAAACAATAGCAGGATAGCAGTTCGTGGGTTTTGTTATAAACACCAGTAACTCAGTGTAACAAAGTCAGAGTAGCAAGTTCTGAAAGTTTGATACAAGCTGAAGAATATTGATGGGAGGTGGTGGTATTGTCACTGGATTAGCAATCCAGAGACTCAGTCTAAAGTGCTGGGGACATGAGTTTGAATACCATGATGGCAGATTCAGAGACTTGAACTAACTTAATACATCTGGAATTAAAACCTAGTGAAAATATTGTTGATTGTTGTAAAAACATATTTGGTTCACTAATGTCCTTTGGCAAAGGGAAAGCTGCCAAGCTCACTTGGTCTGGCCCCAATGCAACTCTAGATCCAATGTGATTGACCACCCTCTGCTACTCAATTATATTTAACTATTACAATGTCTGATAAAAAGCATCATCCTGAGAGAATGAATATGGCCCAGACACCACAATAACCAGCCCTAACTCCAAACTGTTAGTGAGACAGGGCATAGCCATGAAAGGCAGCAAAACAATGTTTTACATTTGGGAAGGAATCCAGACTCCAGAAAGCTTCAGTTTCAGGTCAAACACAAGCAAGAATACCTCCTACCGGTTAACACCCACCATTCCCTTCATCTGATCAATCAGTTTTCCCAAGTTGAACAGCATTTGGAGGAAGCATTGGTGGAAGCGTAAAGAACATACTCTGGCTGGGGTCTTCATTGTCCAACACTAAGACTGGCTCATTAGCACTGCTACTGATTGGTCGATTCCTAAAGGATGTAGCTGCTTGACTGGGTCTGTGGCAGGTGGGAAGGGGACCAACAAGATGCAAAAAACATACCTGACTTTGTCCTCCCAAGTCTACCTTGAACAGATGCATCTGTGCATGACAGCATTGGCAGCAGTGACCACTACACAGTATTCGTGGAGACCAAGTCCTCTCTTCATATTGAGGATACCTTCCATTATGTTATGATTCAGAGATGCCGGTGTTGGACTGGGGTATACAAAGTTTAAAAATCACACAACACCAGGTTATAGTCCAACAGATTTAATTGGAAGCACACTAGCTTTTGGAGCGACGCTTCTTCATCAGGTGATTGTGGAGGGCTCGATCGTAACACAGACTTTATAGCAAAAATTTGCAGTGTGATGTAACTGAAATTATACATTGAAGAATTGATTGTCTGTTAACAATTCTTCAATGTATAATTTCAGTTACATCACACTGCAAATTTTTGCTATAAAGTCTGTGTTACGATCGAGCCCTCCACAATCACCTGATGAAGAAGCGTCGCTCCAAAAGCTAGTGTGCTTCCAATTAAATCTGTTGGACTATAACCTGGTGTTGTGTGATTTTTAAACTTTGTATACCCCAGTCCAACACCGGCATCTCTGAATCATAACATAATGGAAGGTATCCTCAATGTGAAGAGAGGACTTGGTCTCCACGAATACTGTGTAGTGGTCACTGCTGCCAATGCTGTCATGCACAGATGCATCTGTTCAAGGTAGACTTGGGAGGACAAAGTCAGGTATGTTTTTTCCATCTTGTTGGTCCCCTTCCCACCTGCCACAGACCCAGTCAAGCAGCTACATCCTTTAGGAATCGACCAATCAGTAGCAGTGCTAATGAGCCAGTCTTAGTGTTGGACAATGAAGACCCCAGCCAGAGTATGTTCTTTACGCTTCCACCAATGCTTCCTCCAAATGCTGTTCAACTTGGGAAAACTGATTGATCAGATGAAGGGAATGGTGGGTGTTAACCGGTAGGAGGTATTCTTGCTTGTGTTTGACCTGAAACTGAAGCTTTCTGGAGTCTGGATTCCTTCCCAAATGTAAAACATTGTTTTGCTGCCTTTCATGGCTATGCCCTGTCTCACTAACAGTTTGGAGTTAGGGCTGGTTATTGTGGTGTCTGGGCCATATTCATTCTCTCAGGATGATGCTTTTTATCAGACATTGTAATAGTTAAATATAATTGAGTAGCAGAGGGTGGTCAATCACATTGGATCTAGAGTTGCATTGGGGCCAGACCAAGTGAGCTTGGCAGCTTTCCCTTTGCCAAAGGACATTAGTGAACCAAATATGTTTTTACAACAATCAACAATATTTTCACTAGGTTTTAATTCCAGATGTATTAAGTTAGTTCAAGTCTCTGAATCTGCCATCATGGTATTCAAACTCATGTCCCCAGCACTTTAGACTGAGTCTCTGGATTGCTAATCCAGTGACAATACCACCACCTCCCATCAATATTCTTCAGCTTGTATCAAACTTTCAGAACTTGCTACTCTGACTTTGTTACACTGAGTTACTGGTGTTTATAACAAAACCCACGAACTGCTATCCTGCTATTGTTTGAATTGTTAACGCTGATTAGTTTATGAACTTTGAATTTCCTAGTACAAATGTAACTAAGGATAAAAAATTCAAGCAGATAACTGTATCTTTGTTTCTTTTTTCTCTTTAATGCAGATAATGAAAAATCTAGCCCAGAGACGACAGTCAGCACCTTCTTTGGTGATTAGCAAAGCCCTTAGCAAGTCCAGATCGCTGTCCAGGTAAATCGAATCACTTTCTGCACACATACCCTGGCATGTTATAAATTTCTTATTCATCTCCCTGTAGTAGTGTATCATCCCCTGAGTGAGCCAATGAATTGAACTCTTGTTCCCAAATAGGGTGATTATTTGATAATGGGTTATTTGAAAGTGAGAGTGAATTTCATTTTTCGATTGAACTTCCATAAAGGAACTTGGATAAGTAACTAAAGTAGAAAATGAGGGAATTGAGAACTAGCTATATTGTTATTTGAAACAAATGGTACTGCCTTATTGGACAGAATGACCTCCTTTGTAGTATTTTATGATTATTCGGCTTTTCTTCTTTAGCTTTTTTGATGAAACTGTGACCTTTCCAAGTGGGGAAGCACTTGACAGAATATACACTTTTAAGTATTGTGTCCACATTAATATAATTCATTAAGCTGTTGGACTGCTAGCATAAGTCTGCATTGAAGTAATAACTCATTTAGATAAGCATATATTTTCACCTTTTGAGATGCAATATCTGACAACATGAAGGTGAGGCCACTGACAAAGTCTCAACAATCTATACAGTAGGAAATTAAACCTCGTTTAATCATCAGTACAATTTGAGTCTGTTTGACATGAAAAGTGTGTAGAGAAAAATATTATGTACAAACTTGAAATGTATGAAGTTATCATTACTAAAACATGTAAAACAATTAAGTATTTTATGGCTTTGTCCTGTCTGTGAAGCCATTGATTTTGATCTGATTCTTAACTTCTAAATAGAGAATAACCATGTCACCCTTCCAGTTCTATGAGAAGCTTGACAGCCCTATTAGGGGAATTGCTCAGTCATAGAGTCATACAGCACAGGAACAGACCCTTCTGTCCAACACACCCGAACTAAACTAGCCCCACTTACCTGCATTTGGCCTATATCTTTCCTGTCTTTTAAATGTTGAAAATGTATCTACATCTACTACTTCCTTTGGCAGTTCATTCCACATATGAACCACTCTCTGTGTACAAAGGTGCCCCTCAGCGTCTCTTTTAAATCTTCTTCCTCTCATCTTTAAAATAGGTCTCCTAATTTAAACTCCCCCACCCTAGGGAAAAGACCTTTACTATTCATATTATCTATACCCCTCATGATTTTATAAACCTTTATAAGGTCACCCCTCAACCTCCTTTGCTCCAATGAAAACGTCCCAGGTTATCCAGCCTAGCCTTATAACCCAGACTCTCTAAGCCCTCATTGATTTAAGCAAGGGATTTGACCACATGAGCAGAGCCTGTCTATTTAAGCTGCTGGAGAAAATTACCAACTTCTAAAGCTGTTCAATGTGATCTCCCTTTTCGATGTCAACATTATCCATAAGGTCAACTATAACGGGACAACACTGAAAATCTTTGAGATCTGCAGTGAGCTCAACCAGGGCTGTGATCTTCATTGCACAACACTGTTAGACATTCCAATGAATTCCTGTGTAATGCAAAGGCACTGTGATCATTTTGGGAGACTTCAGTCTTTGTATAACCTGAGACAGTCACATCAGCAAATGTGATGTTCTCCAAACTCCTCTTTGAATGTTTCTGTCAGTGTTTCTTTGAATAACACGTTGTGGAAATGGCCAGGGACGTGACTATCTCAGATCGACCGTTGGGTGATGACGCTGAGGGAAGGAGTAATGTCACACTGAGATATCCTCTGGGAAATTGTAATGTAGTGAAATTCAGCAAGATGATGGATTTTTAAAGTGACCATAAAGCACACGCTACAATCACAACCAAAGCCATTGACTTGTGTTTGAGAGGAGAACTGACCAAGGTAAACAGGGGAAACAGTGAAGTGTATGGCTGGTAATTGACAGTGGAAAACATTTACAGTCATAGAGATGTACAACACAGAAACACCTCATCCACACCATCCACATATCCTAACATAATCTCTTCACATTTGCCAGCACTTGGCCCAAATCCCTCTCAACCCTTCCTCTTCGTATACACATCCAGATGCCTTTTAAATGAAGTAATTGTACCAGCCTCCACCACTTCATCTGGCAGTTAATTCCAAACACGCAACACCCTCCACATCAAAACGTTGTCCCTTACGTTCCTTTTATATCTTTCCCCTCTCACCCTCAACCTAAGCCCTCCAGTTCTGGACTACCCTACCCTAGGGAAAAGAACATGTCTGTTATAGCTATCGATTCCTCTTATGGTTTTATAAACCTCCGTATGGGTACCGCTCAGTCTCAGACATTCTAGGGAAAACTGGCCCAGCCCATTTCACCTCTCCCTGTAGCTCACATCCTCCAATCCTACCAGCATTTTTGCAAATCTTTTCTGAACCCTTTCAATTTATACAAAATCCTTATGATAGGGAGGAGACAAGAATTGCACGCAATATTCCAACACTGGCTTATCCAATGTCCTGTACAGCCACAACATGACCTCCCAACTCCTCTACTCAATGCACTGATCAATAAACGCAAGCAAACCAAACACCTTCTTCACTATCCTATCGACCCACAATTCTCCTTTCTAGGAACAATGAACCTGCACTCCAAGGTCTCTTTGTTCAGAAACACTCCCTGGGACCTTAGCATTATGTGTATAAGTCCTGAGAAGAGTTGCTCTCCCAAAATTCAGCACCTCCTATTTATCTAAATGAAGCTCCATCTGCCACTCCTCAGCTCATTGGCCCATCAGTTCACCATCCCGTTGTCATGTGAAGTAACATTCTTCACTGTCCACTACACCTGCCATTTTGGTGTCATCTGCAAACTTACTAACTTTACCTGCTATGTTCACATTCAAATCATTTATATAATTAATGAAAAGTAGTGGAAGCAGCACCGATCCTTGTGGAACTCCACTGGTCACAGGTCTCCAGTCTGAAAAGCAACCCTCCACAACCACCCTCTGTCTTCTACCTTCGTGTCTGTTCTGTATCCAAATGGCTGGTTATCTCTGTATTCCAGGAGATATATCCTTGCTCTCCAATCTCCCATGTGGAAACATTTCGAATACCTTACTGAAGTCCATATCACTCACATCCACCGCTCTGCCCTCATCAATCCTTTTGTTACTTCTTCAAAAATCTCAACACCTTGAGACATGATTTCCCACGCACAAAGCAATGCTGACTATCCCCGATGAGACATTGCCTTTCTAAACACATGTAATTCCTGTCCCGCATGTATCCGTCTTTCAACGTGCCCACGACTGACGTCAGATGAACCAGTCTGTAGTTCCCTGGCTTGTCCTTACCACCCGTCTTAAACAGTGGCACTACGTTAGCCCAACCGGCAGTCATCTGGCACTTCACCTTTGTCTATTGATGATACAAATATTTCAGCACGGGGCCCAGCAATCACATCTCTAGCTTCCCACAGAGATCGAGAGTACACCTGATAAGGTCCTGGGGATTTATCCACCTTTATGTGTTTTAAGATATCCAGCACCTCGTCCTCTGTAATGTGGATATTTTGCAAGAAGACATCATCTATTTCCCAATGCTATTTCCCAATGCTTTTTCCCAAACCATCATCCTGTTCTATATTGTCCATGACCTTCTCTACCAGAAATATTTGTTCAGTTTCACACCCATCTCCTGCAGCTCCACATGCAGGCTGTCTTGAACATGAGGGGCCTTATTCACTCCACAGTGGCCCTTTGGCATTTGTGAATTTGTAAAAGCTCTTTGGATTCTCCTAAACCCTATTTGACAATGCAATCACATGTCCACATTTTGCCTTCCTGCTTTCCAATCTGTCCATACACAACACTGCAATCACCCCTCCCTGACTGCATCCAGAATAAGCTCACGCAGACATTGGAGAGTATGCACCAGGAGGCTATTGGGTTTAAAGGTCGCGTATGGTAGTTGATAGTGTCTTTTTTCTGGATCTTGAATTTAAAAAAGTATTTTGTGTGTAAAGATTCAGTCACTAAGAATTACTTGGGTGTGGAAAAGTGAAGTTGGGGGTTTTACAAAGGGTAATGAAGGCAAAG
>NW_025204195.1:0-929 GCF_004010195.1 Chiloscyllium plagiosum
TTTAGATCTGTTCTGGCTAACTTATAACTCTCTTGCCCACTATCCACCGTGACAACATATTACTCTCGCTCCTATTGAGAATCGTCTTTGATATCCTTTCTATATCGCTGGAGCAATTCGGAGGCCTATAGAACCCTGCCAACAGATGACCTCTCCTTTCTTGTTTCTAATGTCATCCCAAATTATTTCAGTCGTTGAGCCCCCAACCGATCTCTCAGCTGCTGCCGTGCTTTCCCTGATTAAAAATACCACACATCTCTGTTCTTTCTGACACTTCTAAATCCCGGAGTCTAAATCAATTATTCCTGCCCCTCCTCGAATCATGTTTCTGAAATGATCACCAGATTGAAAGTTCAGGGGCCAACCCATGCTGTAAGGTCACCCACCTTATTCCGGAGCAAGAGCGAGGTCTTGCACATCGGTTAAAAAAAAAGAATTCAGGGACGGATTATTTTCTAATCGGTGAGAAAATTCGGAAAGCCAAAGTACAAATCGATCTGGGAGTGCTACTCTAGGTTTCTCGAAAGGTTGACTTGCAGGTTGAGTCCGTGGTTAAGAAAGCAAATGTAATGTTGTCATTCATCTGAAGAGAGTTGGACTGTATAAGGAGGGATGTGCTACTAAGAATTTATAAAGCTCTGGTTAGGACACATTTAGAATTGTGCATCCAGTTTTGGGCCCCCACCTCAGGAAGGAGGGACTGGCACTGGAGCATGTCCAGCAGAGTTCCACACGGATGATCCGTGAATGGCAGGCCGTACATATGATGATGTCTGAGGATCCTGGGAATGTATTCATTGGAGTTTAGAAGGTTGAGGCGTGATCTAATAGAAACTTACAAAATAATGCATGGTTTAGAAAGGGTGGAAGCTGGTAATTTGTTTGTCAGGCGGGAATACTAGGCACAGTGGGCACAGCCTGAGGATTAA
>NW_025204195.1:1230-9155 GCF_004010195.1 Chiloscyllium plagiosum
TGAGCCACGGGCAACAAACTAGAGATAATAACTCTGTTTGTTCCATCTCTCAGCTTACAACCTAGCTCCCTGAACTTTTGCCTTAGGTCCTTACCTATCTTCCTACCTCTGTCGTTGGTGACAACTTAGACAACGACTTGGGTCTGCTTCCATTACCCGTCAAGGATAACGATAACATGATCAGAGACATCACAAACCTTGGCACCTGGGAGAAATCAAACCAATCGTGAGTCACTCTTGTTCCCGCAAAAGCTGCTTTCTGTCCTCCTGACTATGGACTCTCCAATGACTAAATCTCTGTTCCTCTTCCCCTTCCCCTCTGAGCAGCAGGGACAGGCTCTCCACCAGCGATCTATTCCCCATTACCTACCCCTGTTGCGTCTTTCCCCCAACATTATTCAAAACGGGACACTTGTTGCTGAGGCGTACCACCACAAAAAATCCCTGCACTGACTAATGGTCCCTTTCCCTACCCCTGACGGTAGTCTATTCACCTTCTTCATGTGGCTGTAGAATAACTACCTCCCTGTAACTCCTCAAATTAACTGTCTCTGCCTTCTGAAAGACCCGACGTTCATCCAGCTCCAACTGCAGCTCCCGAACTTGGTTTTCGAAGCAGTGGATTTGGGTGTATTTCTCACCGATGAAGTCAGCATTGAGCGTGAAGTGACTTAATTAACAAACGTGCAGAAATCCGTTGAACCATTCTTATTGTTTAAGAATGATCATTTTCTCCCCATTTCAATACACAGCGTAAAACAAAAAAATATTTATTTTAAATTGTATTCCAACAGACCAACGGTCCTGCTCTCGGTTCAGCCGGCTAAAAGAGCGACACATATAATCTGTAATTTTCTGAGTTTAGTTTAACAAGCGCATTTGGGTTTCACAAAAATGACGTCTGGATTTTTAAGTGTGACTGAAATCAACTGAGTTTCACAAAAAAAATACATCTGGATTTTTAGCTTTGACTGTAAGTGGAATAAACAATCCTATTAACAAACTCACGTGTTGACGTGTTGATAGCAGCCCCACATCGATGAGTAATGTCTCTCAGGGACTTCTCTCTCTGCTCCATATAAGGATTCGTGGCTTAACTGCACAGAATAACCCTCCACCCACTGACAGGAAAGCGTCATGAATTTCAATGATTTCTATCCATATCTTCTCGAAGGATACGGCATCCATTTATCATGGGTTAATGGAGCCTTCTACATCCAAGGTATATTTCAGGATTTTGAGAGGATATACTACCCACTACTTGCTGTCATCAGTGTCCCCCGTAAGTGCGAAGCGTCTTTTTTTCTAAACCGTGTTGTACTCTTTACTCAATGTCCTGAAACGTTTCCTGATACACGTTTGCTCGTATATCGATTGTTGATTCCTCCTTACTCCCCTTGGTATATATGGTGAACTGTAAAGCTATGTTAGTCCAGTCTGCCTTACATTGGCGACATAGTCACGACTGGAGACGAGTTGGATTGATTCGCTGCTTCTTATTCTCGTGGATATGGATCTATTTATCTATGAGCAAATGTGGAAGGATCACCTGCAGTCCTCTGCAGTCGTTGGCGATATTTATTTGATAGAATTTGAATAATGTGTCCAGAATTCTGCGTCTGTAGATCCATTATATTTAATATAAGATGACAGCAGATCAGACACACAGGCACACATACTCTCTCTCACAGAATCTCACTCTTACAAAAATGCATATACCCACTATCACTCACATAAAATCTTTCAGATTCTTTCCCAAATGCACAGAGACTTTCACTGTCTTACTTTCTCGCTGTATCTATTACACACGTGCACACACACAGACATACAGATGCACACACACATTCATACCACAATCTATGACAAACACGCAGATATTCAGACAGTCTCACCCGCACACACTGACAAAATACACCCCATGTCGAAAAGGGTGGCGCTGGAAAAGCACAGGTGGAGTGGCAGCATCCCAGGAGGAGGGGAAATGACGTTTAGAGCATCAGACCATCATCAGCAATGAGGGGGTGGGACAAGGGGCCTGAGGAATAAATGGGATTTGCAGGGAAAGATAACTGAGAATGCGATTTTTAGATTGAGGTTGGCGATGATGGAGATTGTTCGGAAAGGAGGGTGGAGTGGAGAGGTGGAAGAAAAATGGAGAGTTCGGACAGTTCATGAGGGCGGAGCTGATTTTGAAGGTTGGCTGTGGAATACGGTGGGGAGTGGGGTCGGAGGGAAGTCAAGAACCTGGTGAAATGCACATCGATCCGGTGCAGTCGGAGGGTCCCATGGGCGGAAGCTAAGGCATTCTTCCTCCATGCGTCGCGAGACGAGAGTCTGGCGGTGGAGGAGATCCAGGACTTGCATGTTCTTGACTGTTAAGACGGGGAGTTAACGTGTTCTGCCGCAGAGCAGTGGGATTATTAACTCCATGTTTCCGAGAGATGATCTCAGAAAGGTTCCACAAGTAGCCTTCCAGCCACCCCAATTTCGAGGAGACCACACCAAAAGCAATGACAACAGTAGATGACGTGTGCGGAAGCAAAGCTAAATCTCTGTGCAAATGCGAAAGGATCGTTTCAGAACATGGAGGGGGGTGAGCTTGAAGGTGTGTGTGCAAGTTCTGCTCATTCAGTGATGTAAGGAAAGGGGCCAGGAGTGGATAATGTGGTGGTGGAGGCCGTGGCCCTAACGAGGGAGTCACAGTGGTTGCTGTGAAATGCAGATAGCAGTAGAAAGAGAAATATATCCCAGGTGGCGGACATGACTGAGGGTGTTAAGTTGTACCTAAAGGTTGGTGTGGTGCAAGTTGAGGAGCAGGGAATTCTGACCTTGTAGCAATTGAAGGGGTAGGGTTTAAGGGCAGAGGTGAGCGAAATGGAGGAGATGCACTGGAGAGCGTTTTCGACTCGGGGGAGCGGAATATGCAGTCCTTGAAGAAGGAGGCCTCTGGGAATTTCTTTGGTGGATTAGGTGCAGCAGATACATTTTAAGGAATGGATCGAGCTTTCACAGATGCCAAGGTGGGAGGAGGTGCCGTGCAGGTAGCTGTGGGAGGCAGTGGGATTCAATTCGATATCAGTGTTGGGTCTGTCACCGGAAAAGAAGACGGACAGGAAGTGGAGGGAGGTGCCCGAGATGGTCTCGGTTGGCTGTGGAATACGGTGGGGAGTGGGGTCGGAGGGAAGTCAAGAACCTGGTGAAATGCACATCGATCCGGTGCAGTCGGAGGGTCCCATGGGCGGAAGCTAAGGCATTCTTCCTCCATGCGTCGTGAGACGAGAGTCTGGCGGTGGAGGAGACCCAGGACTTGCATGTTCTTGACTGTTAAGACGGGGAGTTAACGTGTTCTGCCGAAGAGCAGTGGGATTATTAACTCCATGTTTCCGAGAGATGATCTCAGAAAGGTTCCACAAGTAGCCTTCCAGCCACCCCAATTTCGAGGAGACCACACCAAAAGCAATGACAACAGTAGATGACGTGTGCGGAAGCAAAGCGAAATCTCTGTGCAAATGCGAAAGGATCGTTTCAGAACATGGAGGGGGGTGAGCTTGAAGGTGTGTGTGCAAGTTCTGCTCATTCAGTGATGTAAGGAAAGGGGCCAGGAGTGGATAATGTGGTGGTGGAGGCCGTGGCCCTAACGAGGGAGTCACAGTGGTTGCTGTGAAATGCAGATAGCAGTAGAAAGAGAAATATATCCCAGGTGGCGGACATGACTGAGGGTGTTAAGTTGTACCTAAAGGTTGGTGTGGTGCAAGTTGAGGAGCAGGGAATTCTGACCTTGTAGCAATTGAAGGGGTAGGGTTTAAGGGCAGAGGTGAGCGAAATGGAGGAGATGCACTGGAGAGCGTTTTCGACTCGGGGGAGCGGAATATGCAGTCCTTGAAGAAGGAGGCCTCTGGGAATTTCTTTGGTGGATTAGGTGCAGCAGATACATTTTAAGGAATGGATCGAGCTTTCACAGATGCCAAGGTGGGAGGAGGTGCCGTGCAGGTAGCTGTGGGAGGCAGTGGGATTCAATTCGATATCAGTGTTGGGTCTGTCACCAGAAAAGATGATGGAGAGGTTCTGGAAGTGGAGGGAGGTGCCCGAGACGGTCCAATGAATTTGAGGTCAGGGTACAAGGTATTGGTGAGGTTAATGAATTGTTCATTCTGCTCGAGGGAGCGGGAGTTGTCGCCGATACATTCTTGATGAAGCGGCGAAAGTGGTGGAGATTGGGGCCCATGCAAGTGGCCAGGATTAACCCTTTTCACTGTAGGAAGTGAGATGATTGGAAGAAGGTTTTGTTGAGGGTGAGGTCCAGTTCAGCAAATCGGACGAACGTGTCAGTGGAACTGTACCATTTGGGTCAGCGGATGAGGACGAAATTGAGGGCTTGCAGGCCTTAGTCATGGCAGAAGAATATGAAGGGTGTCTACATATCCATGGTGAAGATGAGGCTTGGGAGCGAGATAAATGAATGTCATGGGCGAGGTGGATGGATTGGGTGACAGCCCGAACATATGCGGGGAGAACCTAGACCAAGCTGGACAGGAGAGGGCCGAGGTATGGATTAGCACGTTCTTTGTGGAAGGGGTGTCTACATATCCATGGTGAAGATCAGGCTTGGGAGACAGATAAATGAATGTCATGGGCGAGGTGGATGGATTGGGTGACAGCCTGAACATATGCGGGGAGAACCTAGACCAAGCTGGACAGGAGAGGGCCGAGGTATGGATTAGCACGTTCTTTGTGGAAGGAGATGTGTGAGACATTAGGTCAACCAGGGCAGTCAGGTTTGTGAATTTTAGGTCGTAGATAGAACCGGGCAATGCGAATTTGTCGGCTGAGGTTTGAGGCTGTGGATGGGAGATCCCCGAGGTGATGAGTTTGTGGGCGGTCTGGATGATGATAGTTTGGTGTTGGAGGGTGAGCTCGTGGTTAAGTGGGCAGCAGGAAAATGCGTCCCTGAGTTGATGCCAGTCTTAAGAGTTGTGGAGATTAGTGCACCAACCTACCACTGTGCCCGCTTTGTCAACTGGTTTGGTGGGTAGCGATAGACATCAGCATTGTTCCCAGCAGTGCCTGCCTCTTCCTCGAGTATGGGGAACAGTGCATCTTCGCAGCTGCACCGGCACCATTCCCAAACATTTCCCCCGCTGTGTTGATGATTGTATCAGCGCCATCTCGTGTTCCAACGAGGTGTTTGAACAGTACATAAATTTTAATAAGACTTTATACCCTGACCACAAATTTAGCTGGACCATTTCGCTCACCTCCCTCTCTTTCCTCTACCTCTCTATTTCCGTTTCTGGCGCCAGACTCAACACAGAAAGTAACTTCCCGGCTCACTTGGTCGACGACAGCCTTCAGCACATCTCTTCTTCTGCACATATGCCCTTGAAGTGCACCCACCCAATCACAGGAAGCACAGACCCCCCCCCCTCCCCCCCAGCTCCTCACCTTCTATCCCACCAACTACCAGGTACAACGCATCATCCTCGGCTATTTATACCATCTACAAACAGACTATGCCACCAGAAGTATATTTCCCGTTCACCCCAACCTGCGTTCCGCAGAAACCATTCGCTCCAGACTCCCATGTTAGGTCCGCAGCCCACAGCAACCCACAATCCACTCCCAGCATCATCCCTTGCCAACGTACAACATACAAAACTCCGCCGACACCTCCCTACTCACCACTGTCCAAGTCCCCAAAGGATCCTTCCACAACCGAAAGCGATTTAACTTCACTTCGACACACGTCTTCTACTGTGTCTATTGCTCTCACTGTGCACTCCTGCAATTAAAGGAGCCCAGAGCACTTACTTGCAGAACGTTTCAGAGATCATCTCCGAGACACATGCACAAAGTCCCCATCGCCCTGTGCCCAAATACTTTAACTCCCCTTCCCAATCCGCCAAATGAATGCACATCCTGAGCCGTTTCCACATCCAACATCTCGCCACCCAACAACTAGATGAATAATGCCGCATCTTCCGCCTTTGGTTTTTGCAATCACATGGGATCGATGCAGGTTTCTCCAGTTTGTTCATTCGCCACCACCCCTCTTGTTCCAACTTATTCCAGAGCCAACATTCCGACTCGACACCACCCTCTGGAACTGTCCAAACTGTCCACCTTCCTTCCTACAAATCACTTCCACCCTCCTTTCCGACAAATCACATTAATCTCTCATCTCCATCTACCTATCGCATTCTCGGCTATCTCCCCCACAGTCCAACCCCTCCCATTGATCTCTCACCCAATTGGTCTATCCCCTGATTGCTGATGAAAACTTATGCTCGAAATGTCGAGTCTACGGCTCATTGGATGCTCCCTGACAGACTGTGCCTTTCCAACACAACATTTTCATCAATTTCTCCAATAACGTTATTTTTACTAATTACCTACATCAGAGTGCAGAATGCGAATTTGGAAGGTATTTGTTGATTTTTCTGCAATGTGCTTTCTTAATGGGAAACACAGTGCACCAATGATGGATGGAGTGAAGGTTGATGATTGCAGTTTCTTCTCTCATCAAACCTTAAGTCTTATATCAAAGTTTCCATTTCCACAGTTAATATAGTGACGATTGTGATCCTGTTCCGTGGGAAGTGTGGATTCTCCAGTTGTGTCACTCTCTATCTGATAGCCATTGCAATGGCAGATTTACTGGTGGTCATTCTTGACTTGATATTAAGACATGTTCCGATTGTTTATTCAGACGTCTTTGTTTTCTTGGAGGATATAGATGTGTGCAACATTCATGCTGTCCTGCTTTATGCAGCATCCGATTGCTCAGTCTAGTTCACCGTCACATTCACCTTCGACCGCTTGGTGGCCATTCGTTGCCAGAAGGTGAAAACTAAATATTGTAGCGAGAAAACAGCGGCGGTTGTGCTCGGAACAGTGACTGTACTCAGCTAGAGGACAATTCAAGAATTTGGTGATATATCCCTTCAGTCTGATCACTCATTTAATCAAACGGCAAGCTTAACTCCTGCTCTTGGTTCCAATGACACGCCCTGCTTCACAACGACGATTTAGACTAATTGACATACGGTATTCCAAATGATATCCGACTAGAGGCTTGCACAGCATTAGCATATATCCATGGATTTTCATTCTAGCACTGTCAAAATGAATGTCTTCCTTGCCTCCAAGTGAACCTGCAAACCAAACTATAGAAACCCCGAAACAGGACTCACAACTCTCTCATTGGTTCAAAATTCCGAGTTCCTCCCTAATTGAGAAAACAATCTATGCCCCTTCTCCTTGCAATCATATTGCATCTCGTTCTTTTTTTTTCCACATTGTATTCCATTTTAACATTACAGTTGGCTGTCTTGATGCGAAAGCTTGCAGAATAATATGGCTATTTGATGTTGACTGACACAACGATTAAAATAGATATGGATAAAAATCTGTTGTGGTTTTTGGACAATCATTTGACATAAATATTAAAATATTGTCTTCAGCCACTTCCTTTCCGACCAACTCGCCCTCCGAGCGAACCCTGCCCAATTTAAAGTATAGTTTACACATCTAAACATCTTATGAACATTCGTGACCTCACATTTTATGTCCTTGTTTTCGATCAGTCACTTCATTCTCCACTCTCTTCGTCTGCCCTGGTCCTTCAGTATCCTCCCCATCTTGTTAACAGTCCTACCAGACCGCAAACTATATGATTGAAGTCTTAGAACATTTCCACAATTTTTTTCCCCTCAGTCTACACTCTCGTCGTCTCTTGGCCAAAATCCACAGTTCAAAGGCAATTTCCTTCACTTCATATCCCTTAAATCTTGGCGTGAAGCAAAAATCATTCACGCAGACCTAAAATTAATAATTGACGCAGCAACCTCTGCCATTTCTGCAAATGTTCCAAATATTTTGCACGCTTTGCGTGGAACAGCTCTTTCGAAATCTCACTTGAACAGTCA
>NW_025204196.1:0-6822 GCF_004010195.1 Chiloscyllium plagiosum
GCATTCATTAAAAGTTGTAATTGTAAGGTTTAAGCAATAAAATTCAGCATGGCTTTGGTGGAAGTGATATCATATCGGAAGTGGTTGATTCTGTTTTCCGGAGAGGAAATGAGATGTGACATCGGGTGTAAAAAGTGGATGTAATGTTTCTTGACTTCAATCAGGTTTTTGACCAGATCTTGCATCTTTAATATGGTAAGGGTTCATGGGAGTTGTTGCAGTTTGGCACATGCATCGATGGTTTATTTGTTGGCAGAAGGTAATGGTCGAAGGTAGCCATTGTGAAGACATCTTGTGTCCAGTGGCTTACTAAATGACTTGGTGCTGGATCCTTTGCTGTTTGCAGCGTATATGAACGATCTAGTCAAGAATGTAGCAATTTTGATTAGTAAGTTCAAAGATGAGGTGAAAAACGTTTGGTTTTGCAATTAGTGAGGAGGAAAGCCAGTGTGACATCGATGACCTTGTCTGTCGGAGAGAAGAACTGAAAACAGAACATTATGTCCTAAAGTCTGTGAAGTAAAGTATTTTCGAGACTAACAATTTAAGCGAATATACGATGCATTGTTGGAATCTACACAATACAAAGGATAAGCAATCTTCTGTTTTGAATATCCACATCATGGAGTGGGGGTTGGAGTTATAGTCTGGAGATATTGTGGCTGGACCATTAATTCAGGAAACAGGAGTCTGAGCCCACAGTGCTGCCACATCAAGTCGTGAATTAAAGTTGATAATTAAACAACTCATTGAAGGAATAAGCTCCACAGATATTCCCTTGCTCTGCTTTGGAGAGCACAAAACATCAGCACAAAAGTTACGGCTGAAGCATTCACAGCAGTCTTCAGCCAGAAGTGCCAATTGTCTGATCCATCTCGGCATATTCCATAGATCACCAATATCACAGATACCTGTCAGCAGGGAATTTGCTTCTCTCCATGTGAAATCAAGGCACTGTTGGGCGGGGAGAGGGGGTGGGGAAGGCAGGGGTTACTGCAAATGCTATGGAGCCTGACAAAATTCTGGCAATAATACTGATGAATTGTGCTAGCCAAGCAATCCCGGTACAGCTAAAACACTGGCATGGACAATGTGGAAAATAGGCCAGGCACGTCCTGTGCACAGAAAATATGTCAAACCACCCTGGCGAATTACTGCCCCATCAGTCCATGCTCAATCATAAGTTAGATGTAGGAAGGTGCTATCAAGCAGCACTAGTTCAGCAATAACCTGCGTAAATGTGGGTTACACAAGGCCTACTCAGCTCATATCTGAATTACAGACTTGATTTAAACATGGACAAAGAACTGAATTCCAGAAATGAGGGGAGAGTGACAGCCCTTGACATTAAGGTCACATTCGACAGAGTGTGATATTATGGAGTCGTAGCAAAACTGGATTCAATGGGCATGAGGCGACAAACTCCCTGCTGCCTGCAGTCATATCTCACACATTAGAAGATGGCTCTGCTTGTTAGAGGGCAGTCGTCTCAGCCAAAGCAAATCTCTGTTGGAGTTCCGAAAGAAAGTGTTCTTGGCCCAAATCATGTTCAGCTGCTTCAGCAATGACCTTCCCTCCATCAGAAGTTCAGAAGTGAAATCTGCATTAATCTAGCACTTTTTTGTGACTCCGTAGTCCACATTCAAACGCAACAAAATCTGGAAAATATCCAGACATGAGCTGACAAGTGGCACATAGCATTCACACCACAAAACTGCGAGACAATGACCATTGACAATAAGAGACAATCTAACCAAAACCCCTTGACAATCAATAGTGTTACCATCACTGAGTCCCTCACCATCAACACCCTGGGTTTTATTGGTCATTAGAAATTGAGCTGGACACTCCACATAAATACAATGGTTGTACGAGTAGGCCAGAGGCTAGGAATACGACAGCGAGTAACTCACCCTCCTGACTCGCAAAGCCAATTGACTGTCTAAGAGACAGAGGTCAGGAACCCATAGCACAGCTCGCCCCGTGACTGGATAGGAACAGCTTCAACTGCACTCAAGAAGCTTGGCATTGTTCAGGACAATGCCTCCCACTTGATCAGTAGCACATCCACAAGTGTCCATTGCCTCCAAATCTGATTCTTAGTACCTGCCATATGCACTATCTAAAATACAACACTGCAGTAACTTAGCCACTTCCTTAGACAGTACCTTCCCACTACCACTTGCATCTTGAAGGACAGGAGCAGCAGATATATGGGAACAGCACCACTGTAAGCTCCTCTCTAAAACACTTGTCATCCTGACATGGAAATATTCACCGATCCTTTCCTGTAATTGGGTCAAAATCTGGAATTCCCTTCCTCAAGCCATTTTGGAACATGTTATTTCACAAAGGCAGCTTACTGCCATCTGCTGAAGGACAACTACGGACAACTAAAAGCAACCACCATGTTCCATGAGTCAATAAAAAAATCGTTGAAGCTAACATGACAGTTTGATAAAGTGGTTGAGGAGGCATTATGAGTATGTAATAAGCAATCAAAAGGTTTGAAGTAAAGTTCCAGAATCAGTCCCTACCATGGTAGCTTCAATTAATAAAAGAGTATGAAATGAAAATGCTGGAATAATGAACGATAATCAGGTCAGGCAGCATCCGAGGAGCAGGAAAATCAACGTTCTAGGCATAACCCCTTCATCAGGTATCCTAATGAAGGCCTCATGCCCGAAACTTCGATTCTCCTGCTCCTCGGAACGCTGCCTGACCTGCTGTGCTTTTCCAGCACTACAGTCTCGACTGAGAAGCCATTTGGTTGTAATAAAGCTTCTTAAGAAAGATCAACCGTAATTAGCCGAGCAAGATGGCAGGCCTTCAAAAAGGTAGCTGATGACCACCTTCTTGCGATATGTGACTAACGTTTTCATAAGTCAGTGAAGAATTCAAAAAATGCAAATTACAGTGAGTTAGGCTCTTCAGACAGAGTCCGGTTCAAATTTAAGATTGATGATTGGATGCAAATTCTCCTGTGACGTTGCTGTGAACAGCAGGAGAGTTCTTGCCAGTATTGCACTCCAATATTTGTTCATGATGTAAAGTATCAGATTTATTGCATTTCTGGTTGTGACCGCTTTCTGTGCATCTCCAATATTACGATCACAGTGGTGATATCATGACACCAGTATTCCCAAACTCCAGTTTGATGTTGAATGGACGGGGCTTGGAATACCATTGTTTGCCCAAAGTGAAATTTGAATTTAAAGAAAGCCTGGAATCGGAAAGAAAGCCAAATGGTGACCATGTCACCCGAGTCAATGGAAAAAATACAAAAACAGTTGGTTCACGAATGACAAGGCATCTGTCACCTTTACATGGTCTTGCCGACATGAGATTCCAGACCCATTGGGAAGTAATTGACTGTATTCTGAAGTGGCTTTAGCAAGCTATTCAATGGGCAATTGGGGATAGGGACTCATTGCTGACCGTAACCAGAAAGTAATACATGTAACAAAACCTCACAACAACTAGATCAATTAAGTGTAATTGTTGCGGCAGTTCCTGATGTCATTTCAAGTATTTCACGTAAATATTCTAAAATGCACTTTGAGTGATGTTGCACCGTCTAAACGGACTACAATATAACTCAGTGGAACATACAGAGTAGATCCAGTTCAACAGTGAAGTTTAATTGCAGAATTTTCAGCACTGAATTTTTAACCTAAATAAAAGTTTTAAATTGTGTTTATCGTCCAGAAATAAATAAAATCTGTTGCAATTCGTCTTCATAAATTTGTATTCACTTATGAAAAAAGTCAACATTCTTAAAATAAACTTGTTTCGATTTGAATCTTACCAACAAATCATTCCTTTCATCTGGCTTTGCTGTTAACATCACTTCCTTGAAACCAATTAAGCATTTATGCAAATAAACACAGAAATAGAATTCTCAGAATAAATTACAGAACAGCAAAACCCCAATTTATATTTCCCCACAAGCACAGTACACGAATTGTGGAAAAAATGCAAATAACTCAATGGATTCCAATACTAATTGATGTTAGGACTTTTTAATACATAAGTTGTATGATTGTTGAATGACAGAGGTATCAATTGTCATGTTTAGTCAAAAAAAAACTATAATTAAGAGATACATTGGCACAGCTAATATTTCTGTCTCTCTTTTTCTCTCTTCCCCTCCTGCCTTCCCGCCATTTTTCTTTTTATCTGATGCCTTGTTTTCCCTCTCTACAATCAGACAATATTTTCCTTAATAACATGAAGCCAACACCTCACCAACATGTGGTCTCAGCCAAATTCATCCATTTCTTTCGAGAGATTTGAGTCAGTACAGCCAGATTTTCTCAAAAATCTGTCTGAGTATTGAGTAATCTGGAAATGCTTGATCGGAATGAGGCTGCAAGACTTTACTGTGATAGTGTTTTCATTGTAACTCAGCAGTATTATTCTTGGCTGAGGAATGTTTAATGGTTCAGTGCAATGCATATTTAGTCTATAATTAACTTTTACTGCACATCTCATGGAATGTTTAATATTGTAGAGGGTGATTTATTCTGTGTCGACTCTGTGTTGAACCTGCTCTGGGAGGGTTTTTTATAGGGAATCCTGGATGCAGCTCTACACTGTGTCTAAACCAAAATGTATTTGACATGTTTGCATTGGACAGCACAATATAGAGGGAGATTTACCCAGCACATTACATGAGCTGTACAATCACAGAAAACATTTGATGTAGCCGTGTAAAGGGGCTTGAACTCCTATCCACTGTCTTTCTGATTTTGAAATGCTTGATACCAGAATGAAAAGGGAACAACACGATGCATCGAAACTTTGTTAAACAAGTAGATTATCATCTACAGGCACAGACATACATACGCACATAAGCAAATCATCTATGAACAACCCTTGCAGTGTTTAATGGATAAGTGCTGAGAGAGATTTAATATGCAATGTGTCTATTCCATGCAATGCATACCGACAATGCGTTTGATATGGTAGTTTAAATGTAGTTTTGATCTGTCTTTAACCTTTTCTGTGATAGCTGTGGTTGTGTTTGACAAATATTCAACAGAACTGGAGGACTATAAATGCAGTCACTGCATTCGAGGCGGAATGCCATGCCATCAAACAGGGAGAAAGGCGATCCCTGTCTTTTTTCATGATGAGGAGGCATTGAAGCAGCCGGGCTTCAAACATGAAATGGAGGTTAATTGAAATGAGGCCGAGATAATTCTGAAAAGGCTAACTTAGAGCAAAGGTCAATGATAGAGAACCAGAAGCAGCCTGTTCAGCCAATGGGGTTTGGTCTTCCAAACAATCTCATCATGGCTGAGCTGCTCATCCTCACCTCCAGTTTTCAGCGTTTTAACTGTCAGCATTGATTCAATTTCCAAATCCAAATCTGTCCATTTCAGCCTTCAAAATACTGAATGACCCAACCTCGACAGTCTTCTGTGGTAAAGAATTCCACAAATTCTCTACATTCTGGCCCGAAATTTGTGACCTCTAATTCAGAGATTTACTCCCTGGTCCGAAACTCTCCCACAAGGGGAAACAACATTTCTGCATTTACACCATCAAGTTTCCTGAAAATAATAGATGTTTCAGAATGTCAGTACTGAATCTTCTATGTTCTAATGAGTATAGGCCCAAACGACTCAATCTCTACTCTGAAGACAGTCCCTCCATCCTCAGGATCAGTCGACTGAACCTCATGTGGATTGTTTCTCTGTCCAGTGTACCTTTTCTTTGTGATATGAGTCCCAAAACAGGTCACAGTATTCCAGCTGTGGTAAGAATACAGCTCCTTTTCAGTTTTAACAAACCTTATATTCATACAGATATCCAGCACAGAAACAGACCCTTCGGTCCATCTGCACTGACCAGATATCCCACTCTGACTGAGTACCATTTGCCAAACATTTGGCCAATCTTCCTCTAAAGGTGACCTGTTCATACACCCATCCAGGTACCTTTTAAATGCAGTAATTGAACCCGCCTCCACCACTACCGCAGGCAGCTTTTTCCACACATACACGTGAAAAGGTTACCCCTCAGGTTCCTTTCAAACATATCTCCTCTCACGTTAAACCACTGTCCTCTCGTTTTGGACTCTCCCGCTCGAGGAAAAAGGCCTTGGCTATTCACCATATCAATGCCCTGCATGATTTTATAAGTCTTGTTCAGGCCACTCCTTCGCCTCCTTTTCTCTCACTGCAGGGAAAAGAGAAGCCCCAGCCTATTCAGCGTCAGCTTATACCTTAAACACTCCAATTCCAGCATCATTCTTGGAAATCTTTTCTACACCCTCTCAACTTTCACAAAATCCTTCATAGAAACGGTGAGCCAGATTTATCTATAATAATTCTAAATGTGGCCTCACAAATGTTCTGTACAGCTGAGACATGACATCTCGACTTAACATTATGACCAATGAATGAAAACATGCCAAACACCTTTTTCCCCACCCTGTCTCCCTGCAACTCCACTTTCAAGGAATGATGCATCTGCACCCTTTGGTTTCTTTGCTCAGCAACACTCCCCAAGGCCCAGCCATTAATTATATAAGTCATGCCCTGGTTTGCCTTACAAAAATGCAACACCTACATTTATTTAATGAAGCATGGGTTCATGAAAGGCAAGTCATCTTTAACTGATTTATTGGAATTCTTTGAGATTATAATGAGCGTGGTAGACAATGGGGAACTGGTGAACGTGGTGTATCTGGATTTACAAAAGGCATTCAGCAAGGTGCTGCACAAAAGGCTGCTGCATAAGATAAAGATGCACAGTGTTACGGGCAATGCATTAGCATGGACAGAAGAATGGTTAACTAACAGAACCCAAAAA